>NC_090238.1:11588091-11888091 GCF_024489055.1 Chanodichthys erythropterus | reverse complement strand
AGTTTTGATGTGATGTGTGCAGTACGGAGAGGCGGCGTATAAACGTAGGAACACGGTTCTCGGAATCAGAGAGCACTTCCTGTTAAGTACTTCTGATATACAAGAATTTTATGTGAACTCACTTGACCCAGCATGATTTCAGTTAGCAGATTTTCATGGCAATTTTGCAGCAATAATAGTGGAAACCATGAGAAATCTAAATTAAGTTTTTTTGTTTTTTTTTTTACCAATTTTTGAAGTAACTATTTATTGTCAAAGAACAAGATCAATTTGTTTTCCTTTTAACCTCCTTAAATTCCTTGTATACTGTAGAAATTAGTTAAATGAGTGGAGAAAACATGAGCTATAAATATATGCATGCAATGGGTTATGGTTGCTGTTTTGATCGGTCAGTTCAATTAACTGTGTTCTAAGTGTGCTGGTTTTTATAAACTGAAAAAAATAAAAATGTCTTAAATCCATAAGTGATATTATCTTAATATAGAGAAATTGTTGATAAAATCAGTCATTAAAACCAATACTTGCTTTAATTATTTATTGTAAAATTGCTCAAATTAAATGCTTTTCTTTTTAATAAAATGTGTGAAATAAATTTTTAAATTGTGAATGTGCTATTTCTTCTTTATTTTTTCCATATGTACATTAACAAAGTGATTATAATGTAAAAAAAAAAATAATACAGCGGTTACAGTGGTGAACTTACTATTGATACATTTATATTTACATTCAAATGATCTTTGCAAAAGAGAAAACTTTCAAAGTCACAATTATCATAGCACTTTATTTAGATGAGAAGTATTTTAGAGTCAGTTCTCAAAGAAAATCTAATTTATTTTAAAGCAAATCCACACGTGATGAATTATTTAAAGCAACTGGGATTGCAATGCCATCAAATCGCAGAAAACAAAGCTTTACGCCGTGCTCAAAGATTTCTGTTTGAGGAGCAGAGAATGGAGAAAGAGATGTTTAATGCTAAACACAGAGGGAGAGAGGGAGGGAGAGAGAGATATCTCAAACTGCTTATGCAAAAATAATTGGTAACCTCCATGTACTGTTCTGCACTATTATTCAAATCTCGCCTTTGTTGGCCTTGTTTACAGGATGTTAACTGGTGCATTTTCACCCCCAGAGTGGACCCCTATTTTTCTCTCACACACAGTCTATTCTCACAGCTGTTTGATTTCCAACTGCCAAATGTAGTTTATTTCTGCCTTTGTTTTTGTTTCGTCTTTCTGATTTGCGCCTACTTCTCAAAGTTATCTTCAAAACTAAACATGTTCACTTACAACTGGGGCTTTCAGTTGATTAAAACTTTTAATGTAATTAATTACATGATATGATAATTAATTAATGTAATTAATCACAATTAATTGCATGTATCAATATTTGGAGGCAAAAGCCCCCAAATGAAGATCATTTAAAGATAAATTATTGTGCCAGACAAATAAATCACTAAGCAGACATTATAAAAAGTGGCTTTAGAAGGTTTTTATTTTTTATTAAATGTATTAATTTATTTATATTGCATAGACTGACTGACTTGTATTCTTTCTGCACTATTTTTGTATCGTTGACATCTTGGGTCATTGTGTTGAGTCTTGCTGTTTTTTCAGCATCTTACGCCATTAGTACAGTGTTTTAAGGCTTGGTTGTCCACTTTGAAAAACATCCCGAGAAGCCTGCATTTTGTTCCATTTTGTTGAGCGCCATCTATCTGTAATTGAATGTAAATACATATCCTGTTTGAACGACTCTACTCATTTTGTGCAAGCTTTTGGTAAGTGCGGTTTGGTGAGGTGCGTTGGCTGTAGTTGCCAGAACTTGCAAAAAAACATAAAGGTGGCAAATTTGGCTTAAATTGCTTCGATGGCAGGAAAATGCATCAAATAATTTATGCACAGTTCAGCAGGTATTTTTTTTCCCCATCAATTTTTTTTTTTTTTTTTTAATTAATCACAACTTTATTTACCCATGAATCATGTAAACTACATTTTATATATGAAAAGTGTTATACAGCAAAAACAGCCCAAAAGGCCATAAAATGTCCGCCCCAAATACTTAATAAATAAATTACTTTAGTGCATAAGCTCAAAAACATTTTGTGTGTGCTATTGTCTGTTACGACACTGATGAAAATGTAAATCAAAAATGTTTTGTCCTTGTATTTGGCCTCTAAATACAGTTTTTCTTCTTTTTGTATAGGAAATGTTCTACTATTATGTGTGTGAGCTCCTATCCTTGTTGAAATTTAAAAAGTGTTAGTTTAATAATGATAAAACATTTTATTTCTCTAACACATTAAAAATAACAGCCCTAATTGCAACTAAAAACAATATTTACAATAATAAAATCAAGTTACTCATAAAAAAAAAAAAAAAAATTAAAGGGTTTCAAATTACTATTATGAAATATTAATATTAAACCTTACATAAAAAAAAAAAATCTAAATCATAAAAAAGCACAGATGACCTATTTATGGATGTTTATGTACTTTTGCCTCTCTGAATGTTGCTGGGATGTTGTGTATACAGTATCTGTGTCACTTCCAGGCACAAGAACAAGATAAAAATCACTGTCAGTCGGTAAGCAGGTAGTGCAAAGAACACACACACACACAAAAACAAGCTATAAATACGAATGTGGTGTAGCAGGTAAAGTTTGGTGGCGTTCTCACCCACTCTTCCTCAGCTGGAAGCAGCGGAGTAAGAAGAGGGGGGTGGCAGCGGGAAGTTCCTGCCATCCAGCGCTCCGAACCTGCGGGTTTATGCCGGGCTGAGCACAGGTGGGCGCACCTCCACGTTCATGCGGCGTCGGAGATGCGTTCAGAGGGGGAGCCGGCCCAGGCAGCCTGGGCCGCTCAGGCAGGAAACAGCAGAGGAAGCCACAGGGCAGGCAGCAGAGTTTGAACACCATGTGTGCACATAAGCAAACACACAAACGCACACTTCTCAGGGAAACAGCGCCTTAGAAGTCACATCAGACTGTCTGACAACAGTGTCCCAATTAGGATGCCCCATAAACAAGGGGAAGTGGTGCCTCTCTTGGGACCAACCTCACCCCCACTTCCATCCCTTTCCCATCTCCACTAAAACATGCCATAGATTGCAGGATGCCACTGTATATCAAGCGCTCTAAAGTGCCAAAGCCATTTATGATATCGCAAGGTGTCGCTTAGGAAAGTGCACTTCCCCACAGAATATATGCTGCTTGGAGTGGAGTGGAAAACTTTGCTTTATACATCTGAGTTTCTTGCTCCAGCTACAACCCTGACAATTATCACTGACTTTTGTGTGAACTTTAAAGGTAAAAGTCATTGCTGAAACTTTGATTATGGAAAGACTTGAATGGTGACTATGATACTACTACATATACATTAGTTCTTTAGCTTAACATATGAAACATATGAATCTATTTTTATTTAGAGGCAAAAACTGAGCAAAAATATGCAATTTGGTGCAGTGGCTGATATTTATATGGCCAAAAGTAAGCTGAAATTCTGATAGCTTGTAATATAAATCAGATCTTTATAAAAGTATAGCCAACTACTTACATAAAATGCGTATAAATATCAGTTGTCACTCTATATCTTCCAATGATATATCTTAGTAAGATGATATTTAAAGGCTAAATTTATGACAAAAGCTCTGTTTTTTGTTTTTGTGGGGCATTTTTTCAGAATGATACTAAAATGCCTTTTACTTGGTATACAATAAAAAAAAAAATATATGAAGAATGAACAACTATCAAGACAAAATGTAGAACATTCTGCTTTTCAGCAAAGTTTTGATAGTGTTGATAATTTAGAGGCATTAGAAATGTACTTATCAAATATAATACAGTAGGATTTAAAGAAATATATAATTTATCATCATTTACTCCCCATCATGTCTTTTATGGAAAACACAAGAAGATGTTTAGCAGAACATCCAAGCTGCACTTATACAATGGGAACTAGAGCTTTGGAGCTCCAAAAAACACAAAAAAAAATCTTAATAGTTTTAGCATATTCAAATATACTATGTCAAAATTGTGAATAATGTCCTACATTTAGGTTTTATTCATGACATCAGAGAACTTTACAAGTTAAACACATTACTTTTATTGTGCTTGATGTCATTTTCACTTTCATTGGACATTTTGCTTAACTCCTTAGGTTTTCCACAGATGAAAGAAAGCTGGTTTGCATCAATGGTGAATGATGGTGTATGAATATGATGACAGAATTTTTGTTTTGGGGATAAAATGACACTGAGCACACATGGAAATTCATACTCTAGGCCAGATCCTTTGCACTCAAAAACGTCTCATCTATACATTTTATTTGTATTTCATCTTTCCCGCTCTGCTCAGGTCCTCCGTGTCTTTTGGCAAAAGGCTACATCTGTGTGCTTAACGCATTTCTAACGAGCTGCCGTTGTTTTTCTGGGATGCACTGGAGATCAGTCATCGTGCCACAGCGAGTAAGATCACATTTACATGAGTAAACCATGCATCACTCTGACGCGCCAGACACCTTCTTTTGCAGAATGAAGAAACGACTTGTTATAATTCACAAAGAAAGATTAACATACTTCTGCTGATGTCATAAAAGTGTGCCATGTTTGGTTGCTTCTGTGAAGGAGCAATTCAAAGATCAAATTTACCAACAGCATCAATGCAGTTCCATTCAAAAATGTCTGCCAAAGTAAGACTGATTGCACTGTCTCTGAAATATTTTTGTGCAAGCAAAAGAGCAGCAATCATGTATGAACAAGGATAAACAAGGGGAGACAAAAAGATATGAGATACAGATTGTCCATACAAAATGATAAAAAAAAAAAAACTAAAACGCATATGGCCACAGAAAAAAGCGAGTCTATCAAATGCATCACCCTACCGTGAACTGTAAACTTTTGTGCAGTCTGATAATATGATATGATGGAGGTCTGTGCAGACTGCACTTTTTTTTTTTACTCTGTTTTAAGGAGTTGGTGAGAGGAAATGCTGTTCAGTCGGTCGGCATGAGTCTATTTAGAATGCTGAGAAAATTTGAGCTCCTCTGTTAAGTCTCCAGTGAAGTAACCAAGAGTAAGAAAATTAAAACAAGACTCTGATCTGTGATCACACTGTAAGTGTGAATTTTAAATTAATCTCAGTTTAACAAGCCTCAGCGCAATCGTATGCGAGAATATATAATACAGAGGGGCTAATTGAATATTTTCTCAAGCGTCAATATGCTACTATTTCACTTTTTATTAATTGAAGATTTATAATAGCAGAGATTTAAAATAAAGGTTATAATGGCTCATCCTTTGATAATAATGTGCAAGTCTGTTTTTTTTTTTTTTGTTTTTTTTTTTTTTAAGTTAAAAGTTGTAGACTGATCACAAACCACAAATACTGTGATTAAAACTTAAAGGCCCGGTTTCACAGACAGGGCTTAGATTAAGCCAGGATTAAGCCTTAGTTCAATTAGGGCATTTAAGTAGCTTTTATAAAATGTACCTTAGAAAAAATACATTACTGATGTGCATCTTGAGACAAAGCAATGGCATTGACATTTTAAGATATGTCAGTGCAAGTTACTTTCAGTTAAAACAGCTTAAGCATGCATTTTAGTCTGGGACTACTTAAGCCTTAATTTTACAACAAATGGTTGGTTAAAAAATGTTTTTACAACCCTGTTACCGCAATGATTGGTGATATATATGGTAACACTTACTTTTTTTTGTTAATGTTTTGATTTACTAATCTTCGTTAATGTTAGTTAATGAAAATACAGTTGCTCATTGTTTGTTCATGTTAGTTCACAGTGCATTAACTAATGTTAACAATATTTTAATAATGTATTAGTAAATGCTGAAATTAACATTAACAAAGATTAATAAATGCTGTATAAGTGCAGTTCATTATTAGTTAACTAATGTTAACTATACACATACATATATACATACACATTATATATACACATATACATATACACTATATATATACATATACACTATATATATATATATATATATATATATATATATATATATATATATATATATATATATATATATATATATATATATATATATATATATATAAAATCTCATTTAAAAATCACTTAACACAATTCCAAATGAAATCAACCTTTTGAAATTTAAAAATAAAAAAAGTTGCAAGTTTAGCCAAAATTAAACTAAGTATACCTTTTTAAATGTCTGGTTAGAGTTTATTGCCAAAAAAATATTTGAGTTTTGACTAATATTTTATGGACCGATTAAACCTTAACCTTCAATCGATTGACTACCAGGGCCGTCATTGCAACCTGCCTAAATTTGTTTTCCCAGTGTTCATAACATTTACTGAACAATCTCCTGAAAAAAATAAAAATAAAAATAAAAAATGCTGTCCTTATTAAGATTCAAAACTCATACAGTACCAAATATACACAAATGAGGCCAGCGACCTTTAAAATGAGCTATTGATACGCTCAGTTTGAACCACTGGTACCTGGCTCTCCACACAGTCCAGACTGACACACCTCCCTAATTTGATTGGCATATTCTATTTATTATCATATAACCAGATCTCTGCTGCAATTTGTTTTCAAGGCGCCCATCAAACACCCGGCTGGGCCAGTGTTACAGTGATGTCACCGGCACAAGTTGAATATACACAAAGTGGTTTGCCGTGTTTAAATAAATGGAGCTGAAATTTCAATTTTGAACCTTCCCTCTTTCCTGTCAGATAATTTGGTTGATCCAAGTGGCAACTGCAGGGCGGCATAATGCAACATGCCTCTTAAGTGCGAGTAGGTTAGACGCTGAGGGGAGGCCCAGATCTCTCCCTTTAACGCCAATCAAACAGACTCTGCCTCTCTGCTCTGCTGCCTGGGGATCATTAAAGACATTTACGGCTCTGTAGAAGTCTCCAATTCGCTTTGATTCAAACTGATCTGGGTCTGGAGTTTATCTGTCGGTATATGATAAATGCTGAAATAAAAACAAATCATCGAGCGGCACGAGAAAGAGATGCTCTGGGGTCAGAGATGTCGGCACCAAGATCTCCCCTCTCACGTTATCTCGTATAATTAAGACACAAAGTTGCGTTAAGTGAGTTATCATTGACTTGTACAGTTAAATGTGTACTTAAAGAGACAAATACTCCTTTTACGGTTTGAGTCTTCAGTCTCATCAGCATGCCCTTGGTGTGTATTTTAATCTGAGCGACTGGAATTATTGCCTGTTACGGCTGTGTATCCTTTAGGAAAAGTGGAGGAACTATACTCGATATCAACAACATTAGCAGGAGAGCTGTTCTCATTGCATTTTAATCAACTTTGCTGAATTGAATTTCAGAAATGTAATTCTGCCCTCCACTGGCACAAAAAAGGTGCACACAGAAAGGCAGGCATTTCCTGTCTGACTGATACCAGGTAGATATAGAGTGTGTGTGTGTGTGTGTGTGTGTGTGTGTGTGTGTGTGTGTGTGTGTGTGTGTGTGTGTGTGTGTGTGTGTGTGTGTGTGTGTGTGTGTGTGTGTGTGTGTGTGTGTGTGTGTGTGTGTGTGTGTGTGTGTGTGTGTGTGTGTGTGTGTGTGTGGTAGCCTACATAATCACATACAGTTTGCCAATTAAAGGATCACTTACATAAAATCACTTTAAGTAGTTAATGTGTTTTTTGCATATTACTGGTTAAAGTGAAGAAACATGATTATAGAACATTCTACAAGAAATACATGATTTCCTTCCGTATGTATTTAAACAAGGACCTTTAACTTAAGAAACATGATAATAATTTAATAAAATAGGCAATATCTTTGCAGAAATTATACAAGAATAACATTATTTCCTACAGTATGTATTTAAACACACTTGATAATGATGACCTTTAACCTCTTTATTGTTTTTTGGTGAACAACTCACCACATTTTTCCAAATAAAGCATCACTTACATAAAATCACAGTAAATAAATGAATGCATTTTATTTTTCTTTGCAAATTACTGGTTAAAGTGAAGAAATATGTTAATAATCGAATAAAACATGCAATTTATTTGCAGAAAGTATACAAGAAAAGAAAGATTTCCTATAGAATGCATTTAAATGCACCTGATAATGACCTTTAACCTCTTTATTATTTTTAGTGAACAACTGTCTCACCAAATAAAGTATCACTTACATAAAATCATGAAATAAATGCATATTTTTTTCTTCTTCTTTGCAAAGTAAAGTGAAGAAGCATTATAATAACTGAATAAAACAGCCAATATATTCGCAGAAATTTTACAAGAAAAACATATTCTACAATATGTATTTAAACACATTTAACACATTTAACCTTTAACCTCGTTATTTTTATTTATTTTTTGTCGAACAACTGCTTCATCACATTTTGTTTTAATTCTCTTCTTTTCACTTTCAACATGCATGCGTTATTATCCAACCCTGGTTGAACATGAAACAAAAGCCTGATGCCTCACTGAGAGGTGACACAGTCTCTCCCAGGAGGCATCGGCAGTGCCCATGTCACCCGGGGTGTTGCCAGGAGCGACGGGACCGGTGCTCCGAAAGCAAGGGGGGTGGGGGGGGGGGGGGGGTTTGGGGAGATCTAGCACAAACAATCATCCCGGCTTCCACCCCCTCTCCTGATGCTCTTTGAGCACCTTCAAATGCCTGCTCCTCCTTGAAGAGCATCGCTGCTCCAGGTGCTAAAAAGCCACATGTTAATCCAGGCCTGTCTGATAGGCAAATGTCTCTATGAGCCAAAGCATGAATAATAATGACTGTCTATGGAGACATATCAACTACAGTAAAGCCTGCAGTGCTGCTGGGGAAAAGAAAAAGCTATAGATTAACTAACAGTAACAAAGTCGGCAGAAATAAACTACGCAAAGTGACATCACTTAGCTAAAACTTATGAAAACAAAACACATCTCAGATTCATTCTACCAAATGTATAATTTTACTTCTCCTACTGTGAAGGAAGGGGAAGGTGTTTACTGGGACTCCTGGGGAATGCAGGGGAAAAAAATCATTTGGTGTGCATGCCAAAAATCTTTTGGTAATTACATGTAGGAGCAGCTTTTCTGACCGCAATGCATTTCTAACAAAGACACCTGCATTTCCAGCTGAAAGGGCAAATCATAAAGCATTTGTCATTCTGATTCGAATGCTCCTACTGAGGGAGTATCTCCGTTACAGCCAAGTCCACAAAAAAAAAAAAAAACACTTGACAGAGTCTCAAGTCTCTCTGGTAAGCACATATGTGATACAGAACAGACTAAAATCTGAACATGGCTCATTTCAAGAGTTTTTAATGTGTTTCCCGAACCCTACTAGGAAGTGCTCATTAATTTGGCCAATACACCCTGTGTCACAGTTCTTGTCATGCAGAGAAAGAATATAGGCCATTTCGAGAGGCCTAATTTACTCTCTGACTGAAAAAGGCCCTGCTTTTTTGCCATAAAGGGCAGAACACTCAACACAGGTGAAGGTTTTTAACAGCTCTCATCACAAACACTGTGCATATCTTGGGTTCATCTAACATGACTCTGCGCCTCATTTTAGCTCTCTAACTCACTAATAATGCACGTCTAATAATGCACGTCTAACTCACTAATAATGCACGACATGTGTGACCACATTATGCACTTATAAACATAGGCTAATAAAAGCATGGTGGAAATAAATTGTTTATAAAGAGCCACAGTAAAAACGCTTTGGCTTCATTTTAAAATACGCTAAATTGAATTTTGTTAATTGAGATGTTGGCGGTGTTAGGGAGGATATTTTTCAGTAGCGTGACAGCTAGTAGTTATTTTCTAAATAGTGTAGGTTATTTCAATACGGAGCTACTTTATCCAAAAAAGTCATGATATAGTGCGTTTTCAACTGAAAAAATCAAACGCACTCACCAACGAACATCTCTTTGTCTCTCTCATAGACGTAGCACAGGAAAGTCTGATTCATTCTAGCTAATCGGTTCGTCAAAATGGTTTCCTCACCATTAGTCAGGTTAGACGCCATATTGAATTTAATGTGGATGAAAACAAGGCTGTGAGGGATGGTCTTACAGTCTTTACAATGGCACACACTGAATAAAGGTCTTAGATCACATCATTTTTACAACTCACAACTTTTAAAACTGTTTCATGGAGTTTTTGTCTTTTTTTCCCCTCAGAAAGATGATACGTGAGGTGAACAATTGGTATGTTGTTAAACAACAGTACAATCCAATGAACACACTGTATTCTATCCCTTACAGCCTCGTTTTCATTCCTGAAATTAAATATGGCACTACCCTGAAAATTAAATATGGCACTACCCTGACTAAAGCCAGATTCACAATGTACGATTTTGGCCACGCCCGAGACAAGTTTTGTTAATCCTAAAAGATTCCTCTGATCCTAGGCCAAAATCTGAAGTCTTTTATCGCTAGTTTGGCATGTTAGCCAACAGCTGATTAATGACCATTGCGATCAGATTTTAACTGATCGCAATGAAATAACTGATTTAAGAATGAAATTCTGGCAGTGTCAGAAGATTTGATGACAGTCCTATAGTGTGGCTTTCTTCTACAACAACCGTAGAATCAAAAACCAATAGGAGTGCAAAATCTGATGATGCAATTAGTGAGACAACAAACCACTTGCTCCACACAAATCTTTTTCACAGTTTTCTTTTTTAAGTAAAGCCATGATCAAAATTAACACTAGAGATTGTTTTTGTTTGCTAGCCACTATTTCCATCCTGCATGTAAATGCAGCTCACGTCACTGAACGTGTCATCGAACAGATTAATGAAGTAAAACTATGGATGAGACTTCTTGCGTGAGTCCATTTTCAAACTTAGGATAAATGCCGTACAGTCTGACATTAATGACTGAGAACCCACAGTGTGACATGGTTTACAGTGGGGATCATGTTTGTACAGTCTGACAAGCAAAAGTCATAAAGGTCTGTTATAAATCGTACAGTGTGCACCCAGCTTATTAAGGTCTATATAGCACTGAAAAGTTAGCTTCATTGAGTCGTCTTAAATAATTCACGCTCCTATGTAGCACTGGGAAATCCAATTCATTCTAGCGAATCTGTTCATCCTGAATGGTAATGCTGAAAAAGTCTGATTTATTTTAGCAAACTGGTTCATCCTAAATAACATTTGTTCCTGTGTAGCACTGGAATCGGTTCATCCAGGCAGTTCAGATTCACAAAAATGATTCGACTCCCTATACTATTGTAACGCTTAGTTAGAAACTTAAATACACAGTGATGATTACTTAAATACAAACAGCTGTGGTGATTAATGTAGTGTCCATGGTGACTGATCAGTGACTGGAACACAGCGACAAAGAGACACATGTGATGAATGTCAATAAACTGAACTAAACCTGAACATAATGGTGACTGTGCTCCCCCTTTGGAGGTGGACGAGGTGATGGTGAAGGGATGGTGAGAGGCAGAAGACGAAGAATAATGGCAGGATGAGGCGGGATGGTGATGGGACGGAGAGCTGATAGAATCGAGCGACTTCGCCAACACTGGAGACCAAGGCGATGCCGCAGCGGAGCGAGAATGCCCGAAGGCTGAGGTGGAGCCGGTGTGATGGAGGACAGAGGCAACACCGAAGGGAAAAAGGAAGCTGCTGCAGCCATAGGGATGTAGGAACGGAGTGCAGCAGACGGCCTGCAAGTCTGTGGCGGAGGTGATGTGACGACTGACCAAGGGGGAGCCAGCAGGACAAGGGAACCCGGTGTAGCCGCAAGACCAAGGGTCTCCGGTGGAGTCAAAAATGGGAGGAGCCAAGACAGAGCCGACAGGTCGAATGGCTGAGATGGAGCGAAGAGATCCAAGGCCGGAGGCGAAGCCGCAGGATCCTCTTGCACTGACGCTGCTGCTGGTAACACGACCTGTGGCTCGACGTCATAACAGGGTTTCCACAGAGATGGCGCAGGGCTGTAGACATCCCCCAGTGGCGGGGCTGGAGGACTGGCTGAGCTTTGCAGTGATGGCGGCAACAGAAATCTTGACAGAATCATAGTAATTATAACAGTCCATGCAGATTGATGAAAATCGAAGTCATTAGAGCTGTCCAAAAACAGAGATGATGGAGGTACCAGGTGGGTGGGATAGGGTGGGAGACAGTACTTCCTCATTCAGTCAATCAGCCAGTCCTAGGGTGCTTCTCAATTCTTATTTGTGCATCCTTGTTTCCTTTCCTTGTGTCTTAGCTCCACCCCTTCGGGATGCGGGGAAAGGACGCAAGGAAAAGATGCGAGGACAGAGGAATTGAATCAAGTGAAATGATATCCTTGCTCCATTTAGTGTCACTTCAAAGCGTCATCAGCTGCACTTGAGGGATCTACCCACATGTTGTTAATGTTTGGTTATTTTAAAAAATTATAATAAATATTAATAAAGCAAGATGCCCCATTGAAATAAATGAGATATAAATTTTATTTAAACTGTAAAAAGTAAAGCATACATTTAAAATATTGTGACAGATATGAAGGGGGAGGAGAATGTATACGTGCGTCAGGTTTCTCAACGAGAAAGACTTCCGCAAAGGATTCACCTATGTATCCTCACTCTTGACTCCCCAGGAAGAATTGTGATGTCCTTCAAGATGGCTGAGCTCAATTGTTTTCCGGGTCATAGGATGGAGGATGGAGGAGCGAGGAAACGAGGAGGGATATTGAGAAGAACCCCTCATTTTCCATAGTCACTTCTCCCTTCTCCGCTGATGTCACGAGTTCACTCACCTGGTCAGACTTACGATGGAGTTCCACTTCCGGGGTGAGGATCAGCTTTATCTGCTTCTTCTCTGGCTCTAGCTGATGCGTCGCAGCTGGTGGTAGCTCTTTGTCTGCAGGGGGCACACATGAGTACTCCATGGCCGATGGCGGTAATTCGGGCTCTTGGTCTAGCTGTGTTCTGGAACGGGACATGACGCTCTCCAGACAATGACTTCAGGGTCTCGTCGTCATAAGGGGAGGTGATGGTGAGACAGAAAAATTGACTGAGCCACAGCCGCAAATTTTGCTGCACAATCCATGTTTGATCAGTTGTTCTGTAACGCTTATTTCGACAGAAGATTCTAAGATTCACTAACATAAGATTTATTATGAATGAGATAAACAAGCCAATATCCGAGACAGTGTGTTCTGGACACACAACAACAATGAACAAACAAAAGGAGGAACTTAAATACACAGTAATGATTACTTAACTTCAAACAACTATGATGATTAGTGTAGTGTCCATGGTGACTGATCAGTGGCGGGCACACGAAAGAGACACACGTGATGAATGTAAACAAGCAAGAGTCAATGAACTGAACCAAACCTGAACATAATGGTGACAACTACTATATTTTCGACTCAGTTATGTAAAATGGTGTGTTTTATTTTGTTGTATTTAGTTTAAATTTACATGTTCAATTACTGTCACACTAATTAAGATAAGCAAAAATATGGTCAATTATAATTTATATCTTGCCCTGTAAAGTAACTTAAGTGTAGTTAGCTACTTTTTGTGTGCAGCTAACTACTTTTTATTTCCTACAGAAATCTCCACATTCATGTCACGGCCCACAAAGGCCACAATTTTGCCAGCAAGAGCTTTAAATGTAGCACTATGCTTTTCTTGCAGGGTCAAGATGAATAGACAAACATCTACCACAGAAGCAGAAAAAGACATACTGCAAATCCATGCAAATCGGAAAAGCGGCAAAGAGGGGGAGTTTCTGCCAAGCAAGCACTCTTAGCTTCCCCCTTTAGACCACCATCTTTTGTTTGTTCTGAAGTTACACATATAGAGTTGCTATGAGAAGCCAGGAAGGAGTGAAAAAGGGTGGAAACAAGAGGAAAAAAGAGCTATAAGCGTTTCAAGCTATTGCTGAAACAATCCAATTACAATGCCTATCAAACTTAGCTTCACAGGTTATAGCTTCTAATTGCCTGACAAAAATTGACACTTCAGTCGCAACACTGTAATATAATAGAGGGCCAAATTAAATTTGATCGAGGGGCAGAAAACGACGCTATCATTCAGCCGCGCGGAAAAGAGATCAACTGGCATGATATAATGGATCAAAAATGAAAATTATTCATTAATCGCGTTGGGTTTTCCAATAATGGAAATGACACAGTTCAGACGCTGCCGTAAAAACACTATTAATTAAAGGGATGATAGATCTAACAAGGCATGGAACCGAGAGAAGTCTTCCTCCACTCCTCTATGAGGTGAAGGATTGTGGGAATGGGCTGACTGACAGGTCACTTCTCAGCGTGACAAGTGTAATGTGTGTGTGTGTGTGTGCGCACATCAGTGGCATGTTGTGGACTTCTTAAACTTATTCAAACGAAAAAATACAATAATAAAGAGGCCATATTATGACCTTTTACAAAGTCGTGTTTTTATAATATTTTTCATTTTTGCACCACCTCTCTTCCAAATCAGTGTGCTCTGATTGGTCAGCTGGACCAGTCTGTTATGATTGGTCAACTGCTTTGAGCATGTTTTGGAAATGTCACGCCCGTACCATAACCGTGACTTCCAACACACCATTAACAAAATTAAAAATGTAAAAAAGCATAATAGGTCCACTTTTATTATGTTATATAATATTTAACATATATATTTATTAAAAGTAAAAAAACAAACAAAAAAAAAACAGCATAATAATATAATATGTATGTAATATAATATTAACACCCAATTTTTTGGAAAAAGCACTGCCTCTTTTACCTCTTCAGAGAAAACACCCCTGGTGTGTGTGTGTGTGTGTGTGTGTGTGTAGGTGTAGGTGTGTGTGTGTGTGTGCTTTTGTTTATATTACATTGTGGGGACCAAATGTCCCCATGATGTAATATAAACCTGAGTTCACCTACATCGTGGGGACCAGCCAGCGGTCCCCACAATGTAAATGGGTTTATAAATCATATAGAATGAGTTTTTGTGAAAAAGTAAAAGTTTGCACAGTTTCCTGTGAGGGTTAGGTTTAGGGGTAGGGGCAGGGTAGGGGGATAGAATGTACAGTTTGTTCAGTGTAAAATGCATTGAAGTCTATGGAAAGTCCCCACAATTCACAAAAACAAACGTGTGTGTGTAGGTGTGTGTGTGTGTGTGTGTGTGTGTGTGTGTGTGTGTGTGTGTGTGTGTGTGTGTGTGTGTGTGTGTGTGTGTGTGTGTGTGTGTGTGTGTGTGTGTGTGTGTGTGTGTGTAAAAAGGCAAGAGACCCAATATTCAGCTGCAGATCAGATGTGTGCGTGTGTCTGTGAGAAAGAGGCAGATGAAGAGAGGAAGATAAGAGAAAAAGATGACAGCACTCAAAGGCTAAAGGCAGCGCTTTCTCTCATCTCCTGACCACCAGCTGACCCTGAGACTGAGAGCCGAGAGCCGATGGAGTGACCCGGCTCCCCGTGACCCTGCCAAGCTGAGCGCGAGGCTCCCCAGCCGAGCCCACCGGAGCTCCAGCCTCACTGATCTCCAGCCCTGTAATTGGGTCAAAGCTCTGCATTGCCTTATTGATGTGCAAATGCTAACTGTCGAGGCATGTTACTCTCAGCCATATTAGAGAACACCTCGAGGATGACTGCAGGAGATCAAGGACGCCAATGCACCATTTCATATCAAACCCCAAACATGAGAGGGGTGCCGTTCATTAAAATTTAGGCCATCAAGAAATATCCAATTCAAAAGAAATGTCTAATTTGAAGTGGTCCTTAACAGGACACGATCATATCTTAATGTATTCAACAACTAGTTTTGACATGAGTAATGGCACCCTAAAAAAGTATGTTCTTACAGATTATGATAAGAATTAAAATGATGGAATGTATGAACATGTCAGCTAAGCAGAAGGAACTGCATCAGTCAGAAAGTCAAAAGATATCATTTGTCAAAAGTATTTTTTAGAATTAAAAAAAAACATCATGGAGTATTGGAGGACATGGAGTTTATCTGAAGCAAAGGAAACAATCAAAAATGGAAGGGGAAATAATCAATAGTACAAAAATATAGCTAAACAAAAAACAATCATGAAATATGAGATCAAATCATGTAGAAATTGCAGATTTTCTAGTTTCAGATGTTCACAACTGGTCTAAAAATTAGCCTGAAAGTGCACCAAACTGTAAATGTATATGTATTACTTATTTATTTGTTTGTGTGTATATATATATTAGCAACGTATAATTAAAAGAAATGTGTGCGTGTGTGTGTGTGTGTGTGTATGTATATATTACAAATACGAAAGTATAAGACTTTGATTTAGGTTTAAAAAAAAAAGACAACTTTCATTTTTGAAGTCCATCACAGCAAAAATGAGACAAAAGTATGCACATCACTGGCAAAAATGCTGAAGTTGTATGCTCAGCAAAGTAAATAATAAAAACAGGAAAGAAACTGGCACACCAAGGCTCCAAAAATGCAAAAAATTTTAATAACAGTCTCTCACACAGGTGACGTTTCGAGCACGCAGGCTCTTCATCACATGCAACCGAAATCTATATAGGTTAAAAAAACTGCAGCAGATAGTCAAGAAACCTTCAAATGGAATTTTTGCAGTGGATTTAATGGGGCTTTATGGGAAGCATTAAGTTCATTACATTTCTTTTATAGCCTTGACATATCTAGTAGACTGTTAATGTGTTCCTCTCGGTTGATTGTACATGTGCAAGCAGCGTTCCGAGGATCAAAACATCAGATTGCTAGGACTGTCATGCTGTGAAAGAATTTAAAAGTACTGGTATCCCAGTCTCATAATTGGGTATCGATGGCCAACGATTCTCTCAATTTCATCGTTTTTCCACTTGGACAATCTGGTGGAACTCTAAGACAACCTAATTATAACCCCCGCTGAGGAGGCCGGCCCTGAGCAAGGTTTCATAACTGTCTCAACTTTCTCATCCTCTGCAAACTTTCACAGGGACATGACACTGATACTAATCACACCAAGCCAACCTGACAATGCTGTAGCGAAGAGTTAATCATGGTATGAACATTACCACAATTTATTCTATGCTACTTTTTTCTCCAAATCAATCTTGGTGCCTTGTTCAGCAGTGGGAAGAGAGATTTTCAGAACTGTGCACACGCTTTCTGTTGCTGTTTAAAATGGTGGCTTTTTATGCAACAAGACACTTTTTATAAAAGTAGTTATCAATATTACAAGCTACTTTTACTTAAAAAAATAAATTAAAAAAAAAACAAGTTATATTATTTAAAGGTACACTATATAAGGGCTTTTCACACTTGAAATAGTTAACCCTGGGACATTTTAAACCCCGGGTAAACGGAATACTGGGTTATCTGGCTTCACGTTTCACACTGTTCCTAATTTACCCGGGGTTAACAATTAATCCTGGGTATTCAAAAGCTGACGTTTTCATACTGTACTTTTCTAAAGCCTGGGTTAACATTCTTATTTACATATTCAACCCGTTTACATAGCTCTAGCATTGCGTATTCTCATATTGCCGACTGTGCTATCAAGTTTATACTGAATGAAATGTCTTTTCCACACTCAAATTGTCGCATTTCTTTCAGCATTTGATATTTTTCCTCTCAAACACTGAATTTACTGTTTATATAAAATGCGCAGTGTTTCCGTGACTGTCTAAAGCAGGCAAATATGAGTACGTCATTGGTTGTCTGTTGCTAAGCGTCTTAACACCGCAAAAGCAGAGCTAATCCTGTACCGGAGCAGAATTTCATAACTCCAGGTAAAAAGCAGTGCTAAGCCCGCTTCTAAATTACAAGTGTGAAATGTTCCTTTACCAGGGGTTAAAAGTGGTGTTTAGATTGATGATAACCCAGGGTTAAGTGCAGCGTGAAAAGCCCTTATGTAAACAAAAGTGCATGCATTTTGTGGAAGAACTTTGTTTTGGTTTCGCTTCAGCTGTGTGACTATGTGGATGAATATGGTTCTTTCAAAAGAGACTATCCTACTGATTATCCTATTGCTCATAAAACATTCACTACTAGGCTTAAGAGTTATAACCAGTTTAGATGGAAAGGATCTCAAGCTGACTAGCTGAAGACATTACTATAGCTATATATAGACACGGTACTTCCTTGAAAATAAATTCCAGCACAGCGCCATAATGAAACTACCCTTCACAATAGACGGGTTTCTGTGCAACGTCATCACAGAGATGCATGCACAACTAGGGGGCAGAAAGCAATTGTCACACCATTACTGAGACTCTGAGAGTTAACTTCTTAATACAATTGTCAGAGTCCGCGCTACCTAGGCTTCCAAAGCAATAAATGGGCACAAAGTTACAACTTATGCACTACTAAATATTTTTGTGTTGCACCATTAAACTTAGTTGAAGCGTAACTCTACGTGTACACTAGTAACGGTTGGAATAAAATAGCAGACTGACTGAACTGCATCAATAAGCTCTTGTTTTACCTGACAGACTTCATTCTTTACACGTATATGATGCTGCTGACATTTACACTCTCTTACATTTTAAAAAAAGAGAACATTATGTGAAAATATTACTTTTTAGCCACTCTTCAACACGAACCCGTCCTAAACAGCGTGCCGCTGTGTGCATCGGTCCCATCACTCCATGCACGTCAAATAAAATCAGTCATAATCAATAAATGTCATTTCTTATGTTTTTTTTGTATCAGTATTTCTTTCTGAATGTTTCTGAATTTTATTTACATATAAAAACATTCATGATTAAAGGGTTAGTTCACCCAAAAATGAAAATTCTTTCATTCATTACTTACCCTCATGCCGTTCCACACCCGTAAGACCTTCGTTAATCTTCGGAATACAAATTAAGATATTTTAGTTGAAATCCAATGGCTCCGTGAGGCCTCCATAGGGAGCAATGGACACTTCCTCTCTCAAGATCCATAAAGGTACTAAAAACATATTTAAATTGGTTCATGTGAGTACAGTGGTTCAATATTAATATTATAAAGTGACGAGAATATTTTTGGAGCACCAAAACAACAAAATAACGACTTATTTAGTGATGGCTTTTTTGAAAACACTGCTTCATAAAGCATAGGAGCATAAATGAATCAGTGTGTCGAATCATGATTCAGATTGCGTGTCAAACTGCCAACGGCTGAAATCATGTGTCTTTGGCACTCTGAACAGCAGATTCGACACACTGATTCATCTGTGCTCCGATGCTTCCTGAAGCAGTGTTTTGAAATCGGCCATCACATCACTAAATAAGTCGTTATTTATTTAGTTTTTTTTTTTATATTCTCGTCGCTTTATAATATTAATATTGAACCACTGTACTCGCATGAACTGATTTAAATATGTTTTAAGTACCTTTATGGATCTTGAGAGAGGAAGTGTTCATTGCTCCCTATATGGAGGCCTCACGGAGCTATCGGATTTCAACTAAAATATCTCAATTTGTGTTCTGAAGATTAGCGAAGGTCTTACGGGTGTGGAACGGCATGAGGGTAAGTAATAAATGACAGAATTTTCATTTTTTGGGTGAACTAACCTTTTAAGTAGTATGCTATTATATTTAATGGAAACTTATTTTTACTGTTAGCTACGTGAGGCAAAATCAGTCAGAATGAAGGATAAACTGAAACTCACGGAATTTCAACAACTTCTGCTCATGTATTTGAAGGATCACTGAGGGTAAACGTCATATTATGGGTCTACGCATTACTTTAGAGAGACCTTACGAGCTACTAGCTACGTTCTGCCTTAAGAATAAATGGTGCAACCGAATAAAGTACAGAGTTAGTAACTAGCTAGTGGTTACTAAGCCACTAGTGTGGATTTTACGTTCCAATTTAAGAAAGAACTTACGAACGGCTGGTGCAACCCTACTCTCATGACTAACATTATAACTTAGCCTACTAGTCAGCTTACATTTTACATAATGTTACATTAATATGCAAATGAATCAAACGATCCAACTCTGAAATGGCAGTTTATTATTGAGTCAACAACAATTTACAAACAATGCAAAATCTACGTTAATTACAATGGTTGATTAACGTTACAATCATCTAAAGGTGTGATGCCGAGTTTTGCATAACATTACATGCCAAGAATTGCATGCACCCACAAGTACTGTTTAAAAATGGTATAATATTAATATATCTCTATTAGAATTCCAGCAGTGTAGATACTTGTAAGTGTATTACTGCCCTCCACAGGTCAAAGTTTGAACTAAATTGTTATATATTTGCACTCTGGGCTCAACTGTTTTTCTGTACATAGTATTGTTTATTAGTTTGATGTTTACGGAGTTTGGTCTGTTAATATCACTGTCTTAGTACATTAAAGGTGCAGTATGTAAGAATTCTGTCCGCTAGAGGTCGCTAGAGGCCTATTCAAAACAAAGGCGTAGCTTGATGACGACAAGTTTGAGTGCGGAATCTTGACATGTGGTCTTCACCTCAACGGATGGTGCAAAAGAATAGGGATTTGAGTCGTGAAGAAATCATGTTCATGGATGCGATTATTAACATCACTGTAGTATGAAGCAGAGCAAAACCGAGTGTTGTGGGAGCTGAACGAGGCCGCTGGAGCGATTGCGCGACACACGCCTCACGAGCAGCGGAACTTTTATTATGACACAGTCGCCGGCGCCGCTTCCGCTTTTCTGGTCATGAGTATGAGGTAACACAGCTCTGTTTATCATATTAGATACACTTGAGAATGTTAAAAATTATGTTATAACGTTACTCTGTGCGTTCGCTCGGTGGCTGCTGTGAGACACTTGTGTAAGATAGATCGATTTTAGTATAATCATATTAAATGCTGGATGGCTTGTGTTGATAAATGGCATGCAATTCATTTTAAAACGTATTGTATGATGGAGAAAATTCTGTATTACTGTTAATTAAAATAAAGCTGCATCTGATTATGCTATGTTAGCTACTTGACACAATAGTGTTTTTCTCTGAGGCATGGTAAAGCATGGTACTCTGAAAAAAATCAAGAAAATTAGATTTAAATAAGACTAAACACGTAGAGCTATATAACAACAATTAGTTTTCTGTCTATAAATATATCAAAACAGTTGTTCCCTTGTCTATTAAAACATGTAAATATTAAAGCGTCTTTGGTGTTTCCATGGTTTCTACAAAATAAAACTGGAAACCAAGGGTAACGCAGGTATGACGCAATTGACTCCTCACACGTCCCGGAGCCTTGGTTAAAATTGCAATTTTCTCACGATTTACAAATAATTGGAAACATTTGGGATATTGTAAGTACTCAAGTGAACAAAATATATAACACTGGCCTAGCGGTTTTTGAATTTTTTTACTGCAAAAATATTACATATTGCACCTTTAAGACATGTTAGGCGTTTTTCCGGCATAAGACTCCTTAGCGGTTTTGCCCCCTGAATGCGCTCACATCTAGGATTGTTTGTATACAAGAAACCAGTCTATAGATAATACTCTGTTAGAGAGTTACATATGGCAATTTACCTGTTCAATAACATAACCTTTAAGACATGTTAGGCGTTTTTCCGGCATAAGACTCCTTAGCGGTTTTGCCCCCTGAATGCGCGCACATCCAGTATTGTTTGTATACAAGAAACCGCTATAGATGATACTCTGTTAGAGAGTTACATATGGCAATTTACCTGTTCAATAACATACCTCACTTTTGATTCTCTGAGCCGTGTGACATCACAATACTCAAGCCTCGCCCACGGCCGCTGACTG
Source organism: Chanodichthys erythropterus (assembly GCF_024489055.1). NCBI lineage: Eukaryota > Metazoa > Chordata > Actinopteri > Cypriniformes > Xenocyprididae > Chanodichthys > Chanodichthys erythropterus. The sequence goes on along the minus strand of NC_090238.1, from coordinate 11,866,435 downwards.
ACAGTCCTGAATTACCATAGTTTCGCCCTCAACGAATTGTACACCGTCCGCCATTTTCTCCATGCTCGAGCAGCTGTAGTGACAGAAATGAAAGTAATTAAGATGTTTAGTTGTTTGATGTAAGAGTGAACATAACAGTCTTCATTTACTCCATCTGAGCCACTGAGTGCAGTGGATTAGTTTTATTTTTGATAGATCTAATATATATGCAATTTCTGTACTGCTGTTTACATTCACAGACATAACTATGTTTATGTGAACTGTGTGTGTTTTTGACAGTTTAAAGGATTAGTTCAACTCTGAATGAAAATTTACTCACCCCCATGTCATCCAAGATATTCATGTCTTTCTTTCTTCAGTTGAAAAGAAATGAAGGTTTTTGATGAAAACATTCCAGGATTATTCTCCTTATAGTGGACTTCAATGGCCTCCAAACAGTTGAAGGTCAAAATTTGTTTTAGTGCAGCTTCAAATGGCTTTAAATGATACCAGACGAGGTTATTCCTCTTATCTAGTGAAAAAATTGGTCATTTTCTTATACAACTGTATATGCTTTATAAACACTAATGATCACCTTGCAAGTGCTTCCACCATTCCGCTTTCCGTATTCTTCGAAAAGCTTACACTTTATGTCCTACGCCTTCCCTATTCAACTTACGAAAAAAACGGAACTGGCACTGCGTACCATAACTGTGTGCTCACACCACCGGCGCCGAGAGCATCAAAGTGACAGGAAGTCATTCATTTTCAATGAGAGCGCGTCTTGGACGGTGAGAGCGTCAAGGAGAGTTGAAGTCAGGTCAACTTTATGGTAATGATCTATGACACGATTTGGCGGCAACCAATAGGAATGTAGAGGTCCTCGCTTGAGAGAATTCCGATTGGTTGCCGCAACTTGTCATTTACTTTGACCCTCCCGCCGGCAGCGGTTTGAACAAACAGTACAGCCAAAGTGCCTTTAAGACAAGTTTCACTCGGCAGCCATCTTTGAAATGCCTCTCAGGCATGCAAGTGCAGCTCCTATCTCTTTGAATGGGGAAACATCAAATTCTCCAAAGCTGTTTGCCAAGCTTTCAATTAAATTTCATATTTGTAATCCTCAATGAAATCTGACAACAACTGTCTCATAAATGTTAGCAGACCTAAATGTGCATCACTTGTACCTCATTTCGGAGGCGCGCATCTGACTGTTTCCATAAAAACCGGCGCTTCTAACGGCCGCTGCAGTGACTCAATGACTTTACCAGTCAGCGATTGGCTCTTATTTAGAAGGCGGGACTTATTCCGGCATATTGTGCGGTGCACTTTCTCCCATTCAAAACAATACGAGTGACACGTCTTTTACTATTCTATAGTCTTTGGTACAGCATTGTTAGCAGGCAGGGGCGGATCTAGAAAATTATTTATAGGGTGGCAAAGGGGTGGGATGAGGTCTATGAGGGGTGGCAACACCAAAGCAAGCGCCCATGCATAGTTTTTGGAGATTTATGGCCTGACATATACAATTGTGTTCACAAACATTGCATTACCAAAATAAATAACAAGATTTTAATATCCATCATGGCACCAAATAAAGGCACTATATGAAAAACATCAACAGATTTAAAATGAGTCTGCCCTTGTATCACTAAAGGAGATGAGCCGTTTTAGTGCAAGTTAAAGAACAACAAAAACTTGTTTTTTGCAAAAGATTTTTTCTGTTATTAACAGAGGTGGGAATGTCTGTGTGTTCACCCAGAACAGCCTATCAACTACATACAGCAACACCCCAGCAATTGCAGCAAGAGCCTAGCAACCACCCAGAATCTCCTAGCAACCACCTAGCAACACTTTAGCAATCACCCAGAACATCTATATTCTGGCCTAAGTGACCAAACTATTTATGTTTTTTAAACAAGACTTTAAGTTGGCTTTATGACAAGCCAGCATAAATTTGTCTTTCAAACTTTTAATCTAGTTGAAATGAAACAATTCAACATTTTCTCACAACTATAAACACAATCTCAAAACTATGCACCAACTTGTACAAACCTCAAACTTCCAGGTCAAAATAAAATGTTTTAGTCAAAAACTTATTCTTGTCTGACAAATCAAACTTTGGCCTCAGATGACACACAAAACTTAACAAATACTCAGACTACTGCACTGCCCAGTGAACACTAGTGAGATCAATTCATGTAACACTGTAACAAAAATACTGGGACTTACTGGGATTCAGGAATTATTTTGCAGCTCACTGTCTACTACACAAAAATACATTTACAGATACAGTAAAATACAGCAATGATTTTTTTTTCTTTTCATTTTACTATTGTAAATTGATCTGGCAGTAGATATGTATGAACTTGGTATGCACCACAATACAGTATACTGTCAATTACAGTAAAACTAAATTCAGCATCCTCTGCACATTTGGCCAAATTTTATTACAGTATATAAAGTACTATAGCAGTGTATTGGTCTTCTGACATAAGACAGTAATTTCTCAGTTCTGCAAAATAAAGTATAACAAATGGCTTGAGGGTGTACAACGTGCTACAGTTTACTGTACATAGTGAAATTTCCCTCAGTACTGGTACTGTGTAAGTTTAAAACCCCTGTAAATTATTCATTCAGCTCTCTCTCAGATTTTGACTGGTGTGTGTCAACAGTTTTGCTATCTAATGGTGTCATTGTTAAACGCTTTGGGAAGTGTGTCTTTGTTTTGAGAACGGTTTGGAAACTGGGCCAACTGAATCACTTATAATGTGTTAGCAATCGAGAAAAGTTAAAATACGTTTAGATTCTTACCTAACTAGTTTCTGTGATCGGGATCTTGTTATTGATTTCATGTTACCGTTTTGTCGGATGGCAAAGACCTTTATCCATGATGAAAGTGGAGCGGGCGGTCGGTGAATCAGCTCGCAAAAAATTACGAAAATTTGAGGACTTCTGAGTTAGTCGAAAAGCAGTAATTTTTTTTTGATTACGAACAAATGAAAAACAATTCATGAGTGAACTTGGTTACGCTGTGTTTTTGACTCCCAAAGAATCGGTTCATAAGAGTCATTTGTTAATGAAGCCGAATACATTGGGCGCGCTGCGTGCGCGTGCAACCGTCATGCAGCTTATTGAAAGACGTTTTTTTTATTTTTATTTTGCAATACGCTGTATTTTTTATGTCATCACATTGAAGCGCCGCTGCTGAAAAGCAATAGTACTTGAAACACTGCTAACATTTATATTTTATTCTCTGATAATTTTGGGGTGGCAGATGGGGTGGCAAAGATTTTTCTTAGGGTGGCAGTTGCCACCCCGGTAGATCCGCCCCTGTTAGCAGGGCAGCCAAGGCGAATGTTGACGCTCTCGCCGGCGGCGGTGTGAACACACGGAAAGTTGAATAGGGAAGGTGTAGGACATACAGCGTAAGCTTTTTGAAGAATACGGAAAGCGGAAGCACTTGCAAGGCAATCATTTGTGTTTATAAAGCATATACAGTTGTAATTTTTAGAAAATGACTGGTTGTTTCGCTAGATAAGACCCTTATTCCTCGCCTGGTATGGTTTAAAGCCCTTTGAAGATGCACTGAAACTGTAATTTTGACCTTGAATCGTTTGGAGGCCACTGAAGTCCATTATAAGGAGAATAATGCTGGAATGTTTTCATTAAAAACCTAAATTTCTTTCGACTGAATAAAGGAGGACATGGATGACATGAGGGTGAGAAAATTATCAGTAAAATTGTATTTGAAAGTGAACTAATCCTTAAAACACAACAAAAATGTGAAAGAGAAGCTACTCACGAGTCTGAGCCAGCTGTCTGTGCGTGCGTGCGCTCAGAAAACTATCCATTAGAAGTTTAAACTGAAATAGCTTTAAAACGGGAAATAATCATATTTAATGATGAAAGAACTATGCTACCCCTTGAAAGTGATCGCGATATAAATAATAATCAAAACCAAGCAGATGTATTGTATTTGTCTAGTATTTGGCAGAGAATCCGATTGAGGCAGGAACTGTGATGATGTGTGATCGTGGAAAGCACGTGAGGCACGCAGCAGCTCATTTGCATTTAAAGGCACATGCACGAAAACAGCCTGTTATTGACTTTAGTCAGAAAGGGGTATTTGCAACATGGATTTATAAATGATCTGTGGGGTATTTTAAATTGAAACTGGGACAACTGAGACTTAAATTACATCTTGTAAAAATGGGCATAATAGGTGCCCTTTAAAATATATATAACTATTAAAATTTAATTACAAGAACATACTAACTGAAATAAACAAGTTGAAGTATTAAAATACAAAAAAATAAATAAACTGAAATTAATTAATTCATGCTACAGAAATATTTAAAATAACTAAATAAAGACAATTACCAAAACTAAAAAATAAAAACTGAAAATATAAAAATTCAAAATATTAATAAATATTAATAGTATATAAATAATGCAGCGTTCACACCATGTCATAATTACTAGATGACAGCCGAAGACTTGACATATGGAAAGATGGTGCACTCATATTATTATTATGAATGAAAGTGCAACATGCAATAAGGTGGAATTAGTCCCGCTAAGTCCCGTATAAGAGCCGGTGTTCTGACAATTTGTGCTACCCTGTCAGATTTTGCTGCCTCCCATTGAAACAGTGGGTAGCAAAATCTGACAGCGAAAAATGCTACCTATCAGATTGTGCTTCCTGACTGATATTAACGTGGTTTATGGCTTTATTAACATCTACACCTTTCCCCGCCCTAAACCTACCCTTATAATAATGCAAGTACAGTAGTGGTAACACAATATGATATAGCATTAATCGTTAGAACAAATCAATAGCGAAAAATGCTACTTATCAGATTGTGCTTTATTAACGTCTACACCTACCCCAACACTAAACCTACCCTTACAATAATGCAAATACAGTAATTTTGTGTTATTTATCATGACAAAAATGATGTAATGTTGATGTGCGCACGTGCAGTAAGCCCGGGTAGGACAATCTGACGGGTAGGATGGAATGTCAGGACACGGGTCGGCAATTGGTAAAGTCTTTGCGTCACTGCAGCTTCCGTTAGAAGCTCCAGTTGCTATAGATTTTTTATTAATTTTTTTATCTTAATTTTTGAGTTTATTTGATAGGAACAGTGTACAAGTACACCAAATCCTTCTCTGATATGAACCAGAGGATGTTTAATCATATTTTCCACCTGTAGTCCCAACATGGTTGACATTGTAGAAAAACTACCATGTCGAGAACCTTTTGACTAAAATGTTTATTAGTTTCTAGCCTGGTAATACCAGACTCTGCTACTTCACTTTGCTTCGTAGACAGAGTCTGGAATGACATAATAGAGAAGTGTTTACTCTCTCGCTAGGGGGCGATTGTCTGAAGTTTAAAATCATTGGTTACCCGTAAGCCAATCAGATACGTTTAGTTATGACGTATGGTATGCGCCTTTAGCCTCATCGAAGCACAGGCATCATGCATCGAGCTCAAATCTATGATTGAACTTCCACTGTAAACCTGTTGTAAACACATGATGATGCGAGCGAAATACCGGAGTGAACATGGCTGTAAACGACTTTTGCAGATTATGTGAAGTTAATCTACGCATACACGGTACAATCACGGGCTCTAAACTTATTTTTGACAGAGTGAAACAAGAAAATATTTGTAGCCAACTCTCAAACTTAGGATTAGATCTTTTAAACACAGCTGGCTTCAGTTTGAGTTGAATGTTCTCCATAACCGAGCGAACTGCATCCCGTGTCTCAGCCATTTCCGCGTTCGGTTTTCGATTTCTCTAACCTACAATGTAAGACTCGGCGCTTAACATCTATGTCACGGCTCTCAGCCCGCCCTCTGTTCGTTGATTGGCCCGGCTGTTTCCAGACCGGTGGTAAACAGAAAGCTCTGACGCTGTCTCAGACTGAGTACAGAAGCGAAATGAAATTGAGCGGAAGTAGGAAGTCTGACGTAGTCAGGCTAATTAGTTTCAGTGACATTTATTCATTCTTATTTAGTTTTTATTGAAATTTCCTCAACAAACTCTCTGTTTAGTCTGTTTGTGGGAAGGTTACAACTTTGATTTCGACATATTGTTTCAGAAATGCAAACAATTAAAGATACTTCATACTTCAACTTCATTTGGTTGGTTTTATGTTGTTTAATTTAGCTTTAAAAGAAGAATGTTTGTAAAATATTTTTACAAAGAATAGTCGTAAAAGGAAAAAAATAGTACATTATCTTTAAAGGTCCCGTTCTTCGTGATCCCATGTTTCAAACTTTAGTTAGTGTGTAATGTTGTTGTTAGAGTATAAATAAAATCTGTAAAATTTTAAAGCTCAAAGTTCAATGCCAAGCGAGATATTTTATTTAACAGAAGTCGCCTACATCAAACGGCCAGTTTGGACTACATCCCTCTACTTCCTTCTTTAATGACGTCACTAAAACAGTTTTTTGACTAACCTCCGCCCACAGGAATACACAAAAAAGGGGGCGTGGTCTTGTTGCGCTCCCACTGAGAAGAGCAAGAGTTGCGTTTGTAGAGTGTGTTTGTCACCATGTCGTCGAAACGCTGTTATTTTCATCCCGCAGTCCAATCACTTTTGTTTGGCCTTCCCAGGGACGCTGTACTTCGAGATCAATGGTTACAATTTATGTTTAACTCGGTTCCCGAAAATTATAATTGTGGTATCCTTACTGCAATAGTTAATGTTAGACTGCAGTGCACATAATGGCCTCAAGAGGGGACTATGTTTATGTATATGGCTGTTTTCCGTATGAGGTACTCTTCTGAGTGAGTGCTAACGTTGTACATTTTCTGTCGCTGCTTGTGGCGATTAAAGAGTTCAGTCTCTCGGGAATTATTGTCTTTTGTGTTCATTCGGCACAACACCACAATAATCCACGTGTAAAACTATGTACAGCACACGTTATGGTAAGAGGCGTGACCTTTCCGGGCAAGATGCGCTCTCTCTATGGCTCTGGTCGCGCTAAGCTGCTGTCGAATCACAACACAGGAACCGCTGGCACAATCAGAACTCGTTACGTATTTCTGAAGGAGGGACTTCATAGAACAAGGAAGTCATCAGCCCGTTTTTATGACAGTGGAAACAGCGGTATACAGATAAGTAAATTATGTGAAAAATACTTTGTTTTTTTTACACGCGAAACATGAACACATGTTATATTGCACACTATAAACACAATCAAAGCTTCAAAAAAACACGAAAAACGGGACCTTTAAAATTTCACATGGATTTGATTCAGATTCAGTTAGATGTTCAGTTTACACCCACTTACCGACTCGACTCAACTTACCCCTAACCTGGGGTAAATTGAGCCAGAGGAACACTTTTTTTATAAGCCATATTTTTAGAACCCTTTTGTTATAGATGTTTTCTGATCATTCAAAATGATAGGAAACATCCTGAAAGTACAATACTTTCATTGTACTTCTGCCTCATTTTCCCTTATCTTGAGGACCACATAAGAAAAAAATGGCTCATCTTACCCCACTTAGAGCTGCATATGTGCAGTGACTGTTCCTGCCTGAAAATGCCATTTTGTTATGATTTGAGCATTCTGAAACAAAATTTATGAGACAGTTGTCAGATTTTGTTGGTGATTTCAAATATGAAATTTATTTGTAAGCTTTGTTAATAGCTTTGAGGAATTTGGTGTTTCCCCATTCAAAGAGATAGGTGCTGTACTTGCAAGAAGCGTTTCAAAGATGGTGTAAGACTAATGCCGGACTTTCCGGACTGAGAACGGGCCACTCGTTGAGAAAACAAAGGAAATCAACATTCGAACTCTCTCTTGCAAAATTAGCATCCCCATTTGAGACGTAATCACACTGAGTCGATCACACCTCAGCAATGCCTTAATCTACATATCCCTTCCTTCACCCCCTCTTCTCTCTACATGCAAAGATGACCTGAAATTCACCCAAAATCTATATGGTTTAATGTGAACAGTTATCATACAACATTATACATGTTTGGTATCATTTGAAATGTCTCAGTGCGACTGGTACAAAGGTCTCATTCCCACAGAAGTAAACCAGAAGGTAATAAAGGTTTAAAGATTTTAGGAGTTATTTTGCCCTCTGTAATGGGTGTGTCCACCTTCACCAGGTCTTTCATGCAAATGGCCTTCTGTCCCCAAAAGGTGTAAACTACTCAGTCTGGGACCCTGATTAATGCAAATTACTACTGTAAACTGTTTCCATTTGAAAGAAGTTTCTGTCTTGGTCTGAGTATTTAAAGAGATGTTGCAGGAGGCTCAGGGCCAATGTGCATTTTTCTAATGTCAGCTATTCATATTTTACTCTGTTTCTGAGCATTTCATGTTTGTATTGATCATCTTTAAGATGATTATGTAATTGGCATGATACATTTACCTGACTAATAAATTGTTACATTTGACTTTATTCTGACTTACTCTGAAATTATTGACTCTAGTAGATTACGTTAAGTCCATAACCCCACAAATCTATGCTCAGGTTAGTAACGGACTAAAGTACAGTTTAGGTGGAGCAGTGGGGCACACCAGCTGATATTTTAGAGCTCCGACTTGGCATTAGTTAAGTATACTTAGACTGTGTAGGCTAATAATGTTTTTTTTTTCCTTTATTTCAACAGAATGTTGCTAGTTCAATCTAAACAAGGTGGGCCTCAACCTCTGGTTATGTTGAGATTATTCTAACTAATTGTCTGTGGGTAAACCACTGTGTGATTATGTAAAGTTACCACTAGAGCAAGCTAAATTGGTCAGCTTGATTTAATGGTAATGGTCATGGCCCCTAGTTAAAGTAATCTTACCTTAATTCGGTGTGTTCAGATCTATGGGGACTAAATAAACGTATTCTAGAATGAGCAAAGTGGGTACGGCCTCTAGAATATTAGTCATCGCCTCTGTCTAATGACCAAGACTGATGAGATTGTGCGTATGAGATCGTATGCCCGGCCGGTGCGAGACTCAAAGCGTTACAGGAATCCGAATGAATGAGTACAATAAGAGTAAAGAGTTAAATAGAATAATTAAATGTCTAGATAAATTATCGTATAAATTGTCAATTATCAATTGGCATTCAAACCTAAATTCGAGGTCATAATAAAATGGAGTCAGATAAACGTTAAATTGGAATTAAACTATTTTGCCACACTGAAAAGACGAACGCGCAAGAAACCTTCCCCGCCCGGTGGGAAACCGCCGCTGGGCCGATTGGGCGGGCCTTATTACAATGGCCGCCAAGTGAAATGGCTTGCTGTAAAGGGACTTTGTGACAACTCGCGATGCTGTTCACATCCTCATACTCATACTCAGAATTATATCTTTCTATGGTAACATTATCAACGGCAAAATTAATCTGCAGCATTCATGAGGTACAAAATTTACAAGTTGTAAGGATGTGAACGCTCTTTACAAGTCAGAATCACATAATTTGTGGCAATTCCAACACGCTGTGAACGCACCTTACTACCAAAATAACACTGCCTGCTGGTAGATGTCGTAACTACACACTATGTGAGAGAAAAGGATGAACATTCTGGTAAAGTAAAAGCAACATATATAGCTATTATTTTAGCATATAGAAGATATTGTTTTGGAGTGATCCTTTGGAGTAGCTCAAGATAGTTGCTAGTGAAAGGCTAGCAAAACACTTTCTTGTGGTCCCATCATCCAATTAGTGTTGTCATAATGTCAATCTCCTTCATTAATGTCCTCCTGATGGAATCAAAAAAAAAAAAATACTTCATGCACATTTTCTAACTTCAACTTACACTCCTAATCTGAATAGTAATCAGTGACCCTGGAGCTGCCGGCATCGCCCCTGCCCAGCTCAGTGAGGTATATTTCAGTCCAGAGAACAGGTGGACACCAGCCAGGGGAGACGGTTCAGCCGGCTTGCCCACAAACAGGGGTCAGAGTGGGCCACACGTCACATAAATCAATCTGACGTGTTCACCCAGGCCTGCACTGGCACAGGCCATCCCGCGGCCCGAGCCCCGTGCCCACTGAGCTACTGGCTGCGGCGCTATTTTGATGCATGGTTCAGGGGTGCATTTGGAACGGGTCAGCTGACTTTGATCCAGGGCCTGGCTGGAGAGACTTCAGGTGCCTTCTGGTTCCACAGATATCACGCCAGTGGTATGAGATCGACTGCAGGGGGAATCGGGCGCTCTGAAAGAGATCCTGGTGGGCAGCAGAATGAATGTGCAATGGCATGTGCAATTCAGGACGTCAGTCACTGCAGTTTTCTCATGCCATGTAAGTACTATCAGGTTCTTCTTTCTTTTTGACATTTATGCATTAATATTTCTCAAATTAAAAAAGGGAATATGATTGGGGATATGAAGAGTTTGCTACATCCAGAAAGTTAAAAAAAAATGGAAAGACTTGGAATTAGTTGTCACAAATGGAAAGACTTGGAATTAGTTGTCACACATGCTGTTTGCAATAATTTTTTTCTCAAGTATATAATTTTGTCACGTTTCATATGTTGGAAATTATATTTAATATATAATGTATGGTTACAATTTACAATAAGGTCTCATTTGTTAACATTAGTTAATGTATTAACTTAAACTAACATTGATCAATATATTTTTTACAGCCTGAATTGTTAATGTTAATGTTAGTTCACAGTGCACTTACTAACTTAACACATTCAGTTTTTAATTTAGTACTATTAAATATTGAGATTAACATTAAGATTAATAAATAGAAGAAGTATTGTTCATTAGTTCAGGTTAACTAATGTAGTTAGCTAATGTTAGCCAATGAAAACTTGTAAATTGTTACCCAATTTATTAATCATATTGCATATTCATAATTATATTTCATAATGATGTTTTTGTTCTCTTTACATACATATACAAACTAATTTTGTGTTAATTGTTTTAAAGTTTACATTTTACTGAAGGGCTGTCAAATTATTAATTGCGATTAATAGCCTTCAAAATATTGTTTATATAATATATGTGTGTGTACTGTGTATATTTATGTATATATAAATACACACACATGCATGTAAATATTTAACAAAAATATATTTATATATAAATATTTATATTTTTATATTATATAAATTATATAAAAATATACATGTACACATGATAAATATACACAGTACACATATGTAAACACAAAGTAATCGGATTGAATCATTTGACAGCACACACACACACAAATATATAATACAAGTCACACAATCTGTTCAAAGTCATTACAAGACAATAACAGAATAAAAAAAAAACTATCTCCAAAGGAAAAAGAAAACAAATGAGAGAAATTTGAAGTCTGCATGTCAAGATAATGTCAAATTTGGTCAAAATTCTTATGGGCTTTCAACTTTCCTCTTTGGTTATGTTATTCGTGTTTGCATTGAAGTTTTTCATATTTTCTTTCAAATAATTCATTAATGGCTTGCTAATCTCAAGAGTGGATGAAAGGACTAAATTCCAACTAAATGATTTATACAAGTGCTTCTGAAACTCACCCTTATTAAATTAATAACTCCTGCCAATAAACCGTGGGTATCTGCCTTTTAAAAAGTTGAGGAGACACCTGAGAATTCAGCAAGAAATAGGAATAATTCCTCAAAAAGAAAATTGCCTGGCTGAACTTGGAGGATTAAAAGTAATTGTAATTTCCCAAACATTCGTTTTGCAAGTGCTGTTGTCTGTAAAAAGATGATAAAATACTCAATGCCCCCTGTCTCTTAACTTCAACAATAGTCAATCAGACCAGCCATTTTACTCAACCACAGAAGAAGCTCCATATCAGAAATTAACTTGTGCATATGCACAAGGGCACTTTGAGGTTGCTCTCCACCAACTGTTGCCCGTTTGATTTTTGTCATCATATTTGATGGCAAATATCTTAATGTTTGCTCTAGGTCGTGGACAGCTCAAAAAACATTGACAATTTGTTATAAATCGTTGATTATGCATAATGCTTTCAGAAGGATTGTTGGCACAGATAGAAACAAACAGCTTGTATGCATGACACCTTGGCATACTGGATTCTGAGAGCACACAGTAACTTATAATATGCATAACAGGCAGGCCCGGATTAAGAACACATTGGGCCCTGGGGCTATAGCAACACTAAGGGCCCCCTTTCATATGATTGCCATGCCACAGTGTCTTGTACCACAAGAATTTTTTTTTTAATTATTATTATTTTTATATTTTTTAAAAATTCCTTTTATCAAATCATTTTATATAAGCACACTAAATATTCCATGCTATTAACATATTTTAAAAAATATTTAACATATAAAATATTTAACATATTTTAAAATTATATTGCATATATTGCTGACACAATAATTCTTTCCTCTGATTAACACAAAATAAACTATTTTGAAGAATGTGGGTAACCAAACCGTTGATGGTCCCCAGTGATTTCCACATTATATATATTTTTTTCCTACTATGGAAATGAATGGGGACCAGCAACTGTTTGGTTACCCACATTCTTTAAAATATTTTCTTTTGTGTTCAACAGAAGAAAGAAACTCATTCAGGTTTAAAACAACTTGAAAGTGAGTATGTGATGACAGGATTTTAATTTTTGGGGTGAACTATCCCTTTAAGCACAAGGGTCCGCATGCTATTAGGATGCTGTCACTTTAAGACCTGCACGCGTCCGATTTTCTCAACTCACTTCAGACATAACCAACTGTGTTTATGTAAACCTTTTGTGTATTTGACAGTATTATAGCGCAATCAGACGCGAAAGATGAAGTCCAGTAGTCAGGTGCTGTTTGACAGGCTTAAGTGTGTGTGCACGCTTCGGGTGTATGGGGTTGGGGTCAGAAAAAGCGCATCTCAGAACAGCACACGAATGACAGGTTTAACTGGCTTTTAAAGCACATGCAAATAAAGAACTTGTGATTGCGAATAAGTGCAGTGTCCCGTGAGTAACTCTACCGCTGTGTTAACGTGTGATGTGAATGTGTCGAGGTCGAGATGTACGGATGCGGCACCAGAACTGCAACTGATAAAATGTACTTCAAAGGCAGAAAGTGGAGACAAGTCACACGACATTGGTGTTCGTCAAAAAAACAGTAGGAAAGTTAATTCGGGATTTTTACACGGGTGATGATGATGAGAGAAAAACACTGACATTCTGAATTCAAACGGCAATAAAATCAACCGACTCGTCCCTGTAAATGTTGAAAACACCTTACGTTTTAATGAGAAACAATTACTATCCGAATAGGGCTTAACTCGTAATAAAAATAATAACTTGATGCAGCTGCTATCTCACCTTTTTCAACGTGTAAAGCACGCAGATCGGCGACGGTGTCGGGTGAAGATAATTGTGAGCTGCCGCTGCACGCGGGGTCTTCCACTGGCTCGGATGTTTTATGTGAACCGAAGCAGTTAGTTTTGTAATTTTTGCTGTAAGATTAGCATCCCTTTTCTCCCTTTCAAGCTTATTTTTCATTTTTTGCGCAACACTATCACTTTTTTTAATCATTTTGAACACCAGCGAGGCTGAACAAGCAATAAAGGCCAATTTTCTAGTCTACATGCGATGCGATAGCATAATGCAAAGAGGCGTTTCCCGGTGTCATGTCGCGAATTGTAAAGTGATTTTGATTGGACAGTGATTTATCAGTCAGGCACATTTTCCAATCATTTTTTCTTGTTATTTATTAGACACAAATCAACCACCTTTGACTTGTCAATCTCATTTCCTCCAGCCAATCACGGGCCCCCTCTACCCGCGGGCCCTGGGGCTTCAGCCCCACCTAGCCCTTATGTTAATCCGGCCCTGCCCGTGAGTAACTCTACCGCTGTGTTAACGTGTGATGTGAATGTGTCGAGGTCGAGATGTACGGATGCGGCACCAGAACTGCAACTGATAAAATGTACTTCAAAGGCAGAAAGTGGAGACAAGTCACACGACATTGGTGTTCGTCAAAAAAACAGTAGGAAAGTTAATTCGGGATTTTTACACGGGTGATGATGATGAGAGAAAAACACTGACATTCTGAATTCAAACGGCAATAAAATCAACCGACTCGTCCCTGTAAATGTTGAAAACACCTTACGTTTTAATGAGAAACAATTACTATCCGAATAGGGCTTAACTCGTAATAAAAATAATAACTTGATGCAGCTGCTATCTCACCTTTTTCAACGTGTAAAGCACGCAGATCGGCGACGGTGTCGGGTGAAGATAATTGTGAGCTGCCGCTGCACGCGGGGTCTTCCACTGGCTCGGATGTTTTATGTGAACCGAAGCAGTTAGTTTTGTAATTTTTGCTGTAAGATTAGCATCCCTTTTCTCCCTTTCAAGCTTATTTTTCATTTTTTGCGCAACACTATCACTTTTTTTAATCATTTTGAACACCAGCGAGGCTGAACAAGCAATAAAGGCCAATTTTCTAGTCTACATGCGATGCGATAGCATAATGCAAAGAGGCGTTTCCCGGTGTCATGTCGCGAATTGTAAAGTGATTTTGATTGGACAGTGATTTATCAGTCAGGCACATTTTCCAATCATTTTTTCTTGTTATTTATTAGACACAAATCAACCACCTTTGACTTGTCAATCTCATTTCCTCCAGCCAATCACGGGCCCCCTCTACCCGCGGGCCCTGGGGCTTCAGCCCCACCTAGCCCTTATGTTAATCCGGCCCTGATAACAGGAGTGAAAGGTATTTCACATCAAGGCTTACAAAGTATTCATCATTTATTCAAAGGTAAGGTCAAAAACATTCAGATACTAATGTTCTGTCAGTCATTTAGCAGACTTTTATACAAAGCAACTTACAGTACAGTTATTTGGGTAACGCGTTACAAGTAATGCAAGTTATGTAATCAGATTACTTTTTTCAACATGTACAGCAAAGTTACTTTTTCAAATAGGTAATGCAAGTTACTTTGTTTTCTCATTTATAGACAGATATCTCTCCTGTCCCAATGTTGAGAAAAATCGGAAGTACTGTAAGTACAGAGGCGTTGTGTGTGCTGTGAGAAAATATTAAGGTTATACAGTAAGAAACGATGGTAACACTTTTAACAGTACATTAGCAACATGCTAATGAAACATTTAGAAAGACAATTCACAAATATCACTAAAAATATCATGTAATCATGGATCATGTCAGTTATTATCGCTCCATCTGCCATTTTTCGCTATTGTCCTTGCTTGCTTACCTAGTCTGATGATTCAGCCGTGCACATCCAGACGTCCTGCCCTTGTGTAATGCCATGAACATGAGCTGGCATATGCAATTATTGGGGGCGTACATATTAATGATCCCGACTGTTACGTAACAGTCTGTGTTATGTTGAGATTTGCCTGTTCTTCAGAGGTCTTTTAAACAAATGAGATTTACACAAGAAGGAGGAAACAATGGAGTTTGAGACTCACTGTACTGTATGTCATTTCCATGTACTGAACTCTTGTTATTCAACTATGCCAAGGTAAATTCAATTTTTGATTCTAGGGCACCTTTAACTTTAAAAGTAGCAACATTACAAACTGCCATGTTACTGAAAATAATGGCTCGGGAATAACAAGCTACTGTTTCAAACAAACAGTAATGTAGCAAAAAAAAAAAAAAAAAAACCCTCTCTCTCTCTCAGTGGAAAGCGACTTATTTTTGTCAGGGCAGTGTTTGTGTGTGTGTGTATGTATGTGTATATATTTGAAGACTTCAGATGCAAAAGCATCTAAGTGCCATCTGAAATTTTCTTCTAAAATGAGCATTTTTATCAAGCTTGTATGTTTATGGTCAGTAATTTCATTCTAATGGCAGTTAATAGGTCCTTTTCATTGCCATTAGAGTGAAATTACTGACCCTAAACATACAAGCTTGATAAAAATGCTCATTTTAGAAGAAAATTTCAGACATTTGTCTCTCAAGTTAGGGGGGTCAAGAATGTTTATTTTTATTTTTTTTATTTTTTTTTTTTGTTTTTTTGCAGGTACAAAACTTTTTTTTTTTTTTACCTGCATCAGCAAATTATTCACAGAAATTTTAAGCAAACAAGTTTAAGTTTGCTTGTTGTTTATTACTCATTTATTTAATAATTCACTTAATTTTATTATCACGGGAAATGACGTGGACGATATGTGAATCAGTTTGCATCATTTTGCGAGGAATTGGTGATAAAGAAAAATGCCACGTCGCAATATTGAAAATATTTCCATTTTAAACCATGAAGGCAAGCCAGTTGATATCACACAAACAATGTGCAAACTTTGCGTGAGAGTTATGTGGGTGAAGAAGTCTCAAACTCCATTCAATTAGGCCTATTCACTACAGAAACTGAGAGTAAAAATGGACTGAGCTTTTGGCATCTGATGCTGCAATAACGGCGCATATTCTCTTAGAGACAATGAGAGATGAATCTAATTTATTTTCTTAATATTTCTCTTGTGGCCCATAGTGAGAAAAAAATAATATTTTTTGTGAATCTAGAAGTGTTTCGTGTTAAACAAGTTGTTCTTTAAATGAGGAGTAAGCAATCTAACTAATATTTTATTGTCCTTGCAGCACGTCGGTTATGCGGTGATGCACTATGTATCGTGGGGCAAATTAATTGCAATATTAATTTAATAATAAAAGTAGCATGATAATAAGAATAATAATTTAACAGCCCTGCATGCCCGTCCGCTATATGCCACTGTGAAGGGATAAACGGCGTTCATGCACGGCATCAAATCGATTAACTGTTTTATCCAAATTCACATGCATGGACCGTTCAGTGTTCCAGTACTACAAGTCTCGTGTCTCATGATGTTTCTCATATATTTTCAGTCGGCGCAAGTAAGAAACGTTTACAAGACTGTGGACTAGCTTTAACTGAGCCGAACGCATCTTTCCATGTTCATGGGCAAAGGAGTATCTTTGAAAAGCTCGCGCGCTCATGGGCAAAGGGGCATATTTTTGAAAGGCTTGCGTACTCTGGGGGCAAAGGAGTATCTTTGAAAGGCTCGTCCGCTCAGGGGGCAAATTAGTATCTTTGAAAGGCTCGCACGCTCAGGGGGCAAATTAGTATCTTTGAAAGGCTCGCACGCTCAAGGGGCAAATAAGTATCTTTGAAAGGCTTGCGTGCTCATGGGCAAAGTAGTGTCTTTTAAAGGCTCGCACACTCATAGGCAAAGGAAAATCTTTGGAAGGCTCAGGGGCAAAGGAGTATCTTTGAAAGGCTCGCACACTCAGGGGGCAAATAAGTATCTTTGAAAGGCTTGCGTGCTCATGGGCAAAGTAGTGTCTTTTAAAGGCTTGCACGCTCATAGGCAAAGGAGTATCTTTGAAAGGCTCGCGCGCTCAGGGGGCAAAGGAGTATCTTTGAAACGCTTGCATGCTCATGGGCAAAGAAGTGTCTTTTAAAGGCTCGCACGCTCAGGGGGCAAAGGAGTATCTTTGAAAGGCTTGCGCGCTCAGGGGGCAAATTAGTATCTTTGAAAGGCTTGCATGCTCATGGGCAAAGTAGTGTCTTTTAAAGGCTCGCACACTCATAGGCAAAGGAGTATCTTTGAAAGGCTTGCGTGCTCATGGGCAAAGTAGTGTCTTTTAAAGGCTCGCGCGCTCAGGGGGCAAAGGAGTATCTTTGAAACGCTTGCATGCTCATGGGCAAAGAAGTGTCTTTTAAAGGCTCGCACGCTCAGGGGGCAAAGGAGTATCTTTGAAAGGCTTGCGCGCTCAGGGGGCAAATTAGTATCTTTGAAAGGCTTGCATGCTCATGGGCAAAGTAGTGTCTTTTAAAGGCTCGCACACTCATAGGCAAAGGAGTATCTTTGAAAGGCTTGCGTGCTCAGGGGGCAAAGGAGTATCTTTGAAAGGCTCGCATGTGCTCAGGGGGCAAAGGAGTATCTTTGAAAGGCTCACGCGCTCAGGGGGCAAAGGAGTATCTTTGAAAGGCTCACGCGCTCAGGGGGCAAAGGAGTATCTTTGAAAGGCTCACGCGCTCAGGGGGCAAAGGAGTATCTTTGAAAGGCTCACGTGCTCAGGAGGCAAAGGAGTATCTTTGAAAGGCTCACGCACTCAGGGGGCAAAGGAGTATCTTTGAAAGGCTCATGCGCTCAGGAGGCAAAGGAGTATCTTAGAAAGACTTGCACGCTCAACTGTGCACGAGTCGGAGGGGAACATGGGAAATCAATGTGGGAAAACGTCAACTGGAGCAGACGGATCACACCGGGAAAACTATGGGAGGGCATTTGCCCCCCTTGCCCCCAATGTCGCCTATATATATATATATATATATATATATATATATATATATATATATATATATATATATATATATATATTTATTTATTTATTTATTTATATGGCACCAGTAAAGCTAGTTAAATTAATGCTTATTGCTTTTTCAAAAGGGCATGACTGTAGATTAACACTTGATATTTTAAAAAAAAGTAGCTTTGGCAACACTGTTGATCATTGATGACTCATTCCTTGGAGAGAACCAGAAATCGTCATAGAGCATTAACCACTATGCCACAATATCCAACCACACTCACCTGGATGAAAACCAAAAGATCAAGCAAAACCTCAAACACTGCTTCAAACACAGGTATTTGAAAACTGATCAGTGCTGGCCACTTTAAAAGACCAACTAAGTGTTTAGCTCTTTAACAACAAACTGCCCCAAATATTAAGGGAAAAAGCAAAGATTCACAGATGCTAAACAAACCCAGTGCATTTTTTTTCCCCAAATATGCATGTTTAACCTGTCATCGCTATGAGATTTCAATATGTATGCACACTTCTGCCAATTTAAATCCCGTGTCACTTTCCTAGCTTTGGGATGTGAGAAGTGAGATTATCCTGGGGGCATTCAATTCCATGCCACTGACCTTACTCTGGCCTCTGAGCGAGAGGCCTCATGCCATTAGCGCGAGGGAAAGGCTTTTAAAGGAAATCTAATCTCGTCTGCATCTGATCTGTCCACTTCAGAGTGGAGGAACCTGTCCTGGGTATTACAGCAAACATCCTCTGCCGCTGTATCCCTTTCTTCAGCGTTCAATATTCCCCCTCCACTGTAGGACCCATTTTTGTAACAAACTCCCTGCAACAGGTCTGACCAGCGGCTGTAATTTCACTCAGAGTGCTTGCCCTCCGAACCCAGTGTACAGCAGCACTCAACTGTATCCACACGCTCACCCGAGCTCAACACAGGCGCCAGTGTTTAGGAACGCGTCTCTGCTTTGTTCCCGGTTTTCTCTTTTTATTTTGGTTAATTGTGGGTAAAGTGTCTCGCTGACAGGTTGCGGTGAGGTGTATCACCTGAGATCATCCCACATTCATTTGGCTTTATACCTGTAGAGGCTCAAGACATAAACCACAAATCTCTCTTAAGTTGCAAGTGATAATGCAGCGTTTAACCCAAGATCTAAACATGTTTGCTGGGCTTCATGAATTAACAGTAGCAGATTTTATCAGGTTATGTCCCCTCTGATTTGACTGGGTATAGTAACTGGAACAGACGTTTCCAAAAGCAACTCTGATTCAGCAATGAATTCATATACAATATCCCACTGACATGAGCTTACCAGGAACAATACATTCAAATAATCATGTATGCATATTATTAATATCGTGAGAGAGAGATATTACGCGGCACACTATGAAGGGTGTAAAATAATGTATGTGCACAATCCTTAATCTATCTATTATTATGCGGGTCATTCAAGTACCATTTTAATTTAAAGGTGCAGTAAGCAATTTCTGAAAAACACTGTTGAAAGTGGACCGTTCTTCCTTGTTGTTCGTTCGTCATCTTCACTTTATTTTTCACAAAGCTTAATTTTGCTTCGCTTCTGCTATGATAGTGACATCCATTCTTGCATTTTTGTGTATTTTGGGGGTGGAGACTTTATGCAGGTAAGCAAGCAAGGACAATAGCAAAAATGGCAGATGGAGCAATAATAACTGATATGATCCATGATATCGTGATATTTTTAGTGATAGTTGTAAATCGTTGACATGTTGCTAATGTACTGCTAATGTGGTTAAAGTTACCATTGTTTCTTACTGTATTCACAGAGACCAGAGCCATGTCGTTATTTTCATTTTTAAATGCTTGCAGTCTGTATAAACGCATCTTCATTCTTTATAAATCTCTCCAACAGTGTAGCATTAGCCACGGAGCATAGCATACTAACAAACTCATTCAGAATCAAATGTAAACATCCATAAAAATAATTACCATACTTTTACGTGATCTGATATGCAGCATCATGAACACTTTGTGAAGATCCATTTTGAGAGAGCTCTGTAAACTTATTCTATTGTTTATATAATGTATTATGGGCTGCGTCCGAAAACTGAAAAATGCTGCCTTCCGAGGACACATTTCAAGGTAGTAAGGCATCAAGGCACGTCCGAATACAATGTTAGCTTCACTTCCTCTCTCATGAGATACCTTCCTCAGATTGATTTTTGAAGGAAGCATAGATGTATCCTTAGCTGCCTTTGATATCCCACAATCCTGTGCTTTCCATTCTGTGACAGTTGAGCTAGAAAAATAAAGATGGCGTCCGAAGGTTGCATTTGCTGCTCAGTTTGTGTATAGATGTACGATTTTGATCAACATATTTCAATTTTGATATCATTTCTATCGAGAAATTACTACTGTAGTAATTAAATATTTGTTTAGTTCTCACCAAAGCTATATTGCTGTAGATCATTAAACTGTTACGCTGCCTCAGAAGTCTGTCTGAAATCAATTTCGTGAGGTGCCTTCATGCACAAATGCTGCGAGACAGCAAGACAGCTACCTAGGTTTTTGGACGCAGCCATGGAGTTGCGACTCTTGCGAGCTTGGGGGGCGGGGAGCACGAGCATTTAAAGGGGACAAGCACTGAATCGGCGCATATTTAATTACGCCCCAAAATAGGCATATAAAACATTGTTTATTAAAAAATCCATGGGGTATTTTGAGCTGAAACTTCACAGACACATTCTGGGGACACAAGAGACTTAAATTACATCTTGTGAAATAATGTTCTAGGGCACCTTTAAGGTCTGTAGTCATATGGACTATTTTAGGCCCTGTCCACACAAACGCGGGTATTTTCAAAACCGCAGCTTTTTCTATGCAGTTTGGCTGTTCGTCCACATGCAAACGCTGTATTCGGTTACTGAAACCGAACTTTTTTGAAAACTCCGGCCAGGGAGAAGATTTTTAGAAATTCTGGTAACAGCGTTTCCGTGTAGACGGTGAAACCAGAGATTCTGGCCAGTGACATCGGAGTGCGCACTGTTAACTCCTTAGTTTGACGTCAGATTGAGTGCCGCTATCTCCTTTGTTTACAAGAGACGTGTCTGTGCAATGACGGTCGTAGCCAAAACATAGCTGCTAATAACTTTGCTAACAGGGCTTATAACATACAGATAGTTCTTCCATTATATTGCAGAACAGAGGCGTCAGAATGCAATACTACCCATTATTTTTTTTTTTTACTTAGAATGAATACATCTCATTGTATTGTTCTGGTTTATGGAATTAATAATAATAGTAATAAAATGCTTAATAAAATAACAATGCCTACCGGAAACGGTAATAAACTTTTTTCCAGGCTTCTGATTGGCCAACATGGCTTTTGACAGCACTTCATTGCATGTTTTTGCATTTTCATGTGGAAGAAGATTTTTTAAAAACCGTTTTTGTGTGGATGTGATTTTTTTATTTTTTTTAAACGGAGGAGGAAAAACTCAGTTTATAAAAATTCCCATGTACGTGTGGACTAATGATGTCTTTACTACCTTTCTGGGCCTTGAAATTTGTTATGACATTCCTGTCTATAGGGAGGTCAGAAACCTCTCGGATTTCATCAAAAATATCTTAATTTGTGATCCGAAGATGAGCAAAGGTTTTACTGGTTCATGATGGTGAGTAATTAATGACAGGAATGTCATTTCTGGGTGAACTAACCCTTTAATAACCTGCCGTTTGTTAGCAAAAGGGATATTACAAAAGACTAACAGAATGTTAAGCGATAGAATGACAGAGAGACTAACAGAATGTTAAACAATATCACAAACAACAACAATATTAATAATAATAGAAAAATAAAAAATAAATAAATGAATATGAATAAACCCAAAAGTTCACTTAATTGTGATAAGAACTAACTAGTATGATTTCCATCTTATTTTAATCCAATATATGAATACATATATAATATGGAGATTACAATGTTCAGCACGGCAGGAATGACCCATATGTAATAAATGCATAGTGATGTTTTCTTAAGCTACTATAGTAATATAACAATTGAAAGGCATAACTCCCATTGCTAAGATTGTTATTATGCATTATTTTACTTTTAAAAACTTCAATCAATCATATGACTCTTCTGTAGAGCACTTTTCATTTAGTGAGATAAATGCAGAAAATAGAGAGAAACTAGCGCACGTCTCTTGCTGAGATCGTAATCAGTTCCTCGTCGTTCTGGTTTTCTCATCCCTTTCCCTCTCGCTCAAGTTATTTTGGGAGTCATTTTTGGAAGCTCCTTGACCTGCACAGAGCAGCACCTCCATATTCAAAGAACCCTCCCTTGCCAACACCCCTCATTTACAACCCATTACTCAGTTCTGCTCAGCTGAACCACATCCATATATTCTTCAAGGCCTGGTTAAACTTAATCATTAGGTTAACAAGCTCCCTTCCCTCCAAATGATGATCCTCTGAATTCTAGGGATTTGTTCAGGAGGGTGAACCAATAACTGGCTAGGCACAAAAGGCAGAGGCCTTCGAATTAGCACAAAATAATCACCAAAAATTGCTTTGCATATTCAATCACTTAGAAGACTGCCAAAGTAAACAAACACACAAACCGCAGCCGCAAAAAAAAAAAAAAAAAGCCTTTAAATGAACTAACATTTTTCTCAAGTAAACAATCAAACACTGTGAATCGCAGTCAACCCTGACAGACACATCAAAACAAAATATGCACATAAAGTCCAGAATCAAAGAGACATTTGTTTCTTTACCGCTCCACTTTAAAGAAGTAAGATATGTAAGCACAATACAAATCTGTTGTAATGAAGGTTTACCTATTTTTTTACTCATTTTACTCAATATAAAGAGGCAGACATTGTTTTTAAAAGACCATCTGCGTTATATGTATGGCTGGCATCGTAGAACTCATGTAAGCTAATTAATTACAACTGCTCAAGAGGCAGTCACATGTCACTGTTTTAGCACATCAATGGCACTTAAACATACTTCATTAGCTTGACAGTGATGTGTGAGTTTGTGCATGGATTCCACTGAGCTGTCAGTTTACATCTGCTCTTACGGCTGTTTAGACTGATTTTCATCAAAGACAACTGTGTTTATCTTTCTAGCATCTCTATACATATAGGTCATTATGAAAAAAACACCATCTATAATGTGCACAGCACGTAAAACTTAAAACCTAATATATGTCATTTGAAAAAGATTTGAAGGTAATCTATGTGGTATGTAATATATAACGACATACATAATATATATATTTTTATTTTTTTCATATAGAAATGTATAATATATAATATTATTTATTTAGAGTAGGCCTTGCTTATGTATAGAATTTTAAAATGAATCATTCTTATAACTAATTAAATTGTACTATTTAATAATTCCTTTTTATAACTTTCCTATATATATATATATATATATATATATATATATATATATATATATATATATATATATATATATATATATATTAGGTCTGTCAAAATAACACGTTAATTTTGATTAATTAATCTGAGTAAAAATAACGCCTTAAAAAAAATAACGCATATTAATCTATTCGGTGTTAACCTTTGAACCTGGAGCCGTTCTAGCCACCATTCGACTGTAAAATGAAGGAGGGAGACGACTGCTGCGCTGACGGACAGAACGACCAGAAAGCTCCTTCCTCGTGCACGCGAGCTCTCTCTGTCTTCAAAGTAAGCACCGTCTTTGCACTCTCTCTACCTCACACATAATAATCTAAATCAACTGACACAATGCTAAAAGTTCGTAAGATCGATTTCATGTTTCACGAGACGCATTCAGAGAATGTTTTTCCTGAATAACTGCTGGGTGTGAATATTGCTCAAAAGAACGTCACCTCATCTTCTCTAACAGGCGCCCTGCACGAGCAGCTGACATAAACCATACTTTCAGTAAACAAAAGGAAGTGGTGAAGTGTTTTCTGTGTTGACAAATCTTTTGCGATATCCTAATAACAGTCGCGATTCGTACGCAACGCGTCAACGTCTGCTAATGTCCAATTCGCAACCAAATGACTCGAACAGATTCATTTTAATGAATCATAAAAACAACTGATCTGTCAACTCTTACCCCATTTAGCAAGAGTGGTTAGTAAAATTAGCCTTAATAATCCACAATATTATCAGGTTAAATGACAATGTGTAGTAAATTAGGCCTACCTATAAAATCAGTTAGTTTAGACTGGAGTGAGTGAAACCAGAACAAAGCAAGTTGTTGTTGGCTAGTTGCATTTAATTGTATATGGTAGAAAATTATATAATTAGTTAATATAACTTCTAAATGCTACTTTTTATCACTTTTCAGGTTTAGCAAAAAAGCATCTTCTCTTACAAAGCTATAAAATCCCTTTTTTTTCGCAAAGAGGGCAAGAAAGAATTACAGTGAGAGTGACGGTACTTTACTGTCAGTATCGGGCTCACAGATCACGTGGGTAGGGCACTTTTTACTGTGGATGACCATGTCTGTCACCACCAAAGACCATTTTTGACCCAGGAAAAACCCTGCATTGATTCATTTGAATTGAAATATTTAATACTTTCACAGCAAAAATTATGTATGCGATTAATTTAGATTAATTAATCACAGAGTATGTAATTAATTAGAATAAAATTTTTAATCGATTGACAAACCTAATATATATATATATATATATATATATATATATATATATATATATATATATATATACACACACAACTCACACACGTTACTGAAGCTGTAATAGGGACACTGACTTCTATATACAGTTATACAGCTAGTTACAAATATTGTGGGTTAACCCTTAAACACAACCCTCACAGAAAACTTTTATGCACTTTTACATTTCAACATTTTCAACAACAACAAAAGAAACATTTACTATGATTTACCATCTGTTTTCCTCATGGGACCAAAAAATGTCCCCAAAAGATCAAAAAGTTTTGGTATTACTATCATTGTAGGGAGAGTTTGAATAATGTGTGATCCGTGTGATAATTTTACCACTTGCAGGTGGATTTCCTTTGCTTTCACACAAAATTGGACACACACTTTCGAATATATTTTGTTCTCAAGGTCCTGCTCTCGCTCAGATATTGTGTGTGCGCGCTAGGGGTTGAGCGATTTCAGATTTTTTTAAAGTCGACATTTATGTGATTAAAGTCGAGTCGACGTTGACTAGTCGACAATGACGTCATTAATGAACGGGGATGCTCACGTAGAACATGCTTTTCCATTCCAATGCGCTACTTTTCCATTGTTTTTCTATGAAAACACACGCTATAGACAGACATGTATGTCCGTTGCGCTCATGTCTTGCATCTTTTGCAGCGTCTCGCGCATGATATGGCATTCTAAAAACGCGGCGCTCAAGTTCAAATCAGTTCACTGCCCACATCTTGCGTCTTTGAAAGCAAAAATGCTTTCTGAGTGAACGAGCCCTAAGTCTGAACCTTGCCTTGTGCAAATCTATGGCATATGATATGACGCTGCCCACAAATATTTCACCAACATAACAGCTTATTTTTATCAGTTCTTTTGTCTTTGGGTCGTTATATTTCTCACAGATTTCTGCTCGTTCTAAATCAGATACAGATAATGTAGCACAGTAAAGATTACACTTATATGAACACATAGTGAGAGAGTGAGTGTGTGAATTAATTCTACCTGGCAGGTTCTCTCTAGTGAAGCTGTGGGTTTTAGTTACAAAGAAATATATGCTAGAACTTTTCAGTTTTCAGAAGCTATCACAGAACAGTGTTGACAATACATTTCTGCGCTAATGAATGATTCTGTGAGCGCGCGCAATCTGCGTGCTACTGTCTATGTGTGTGCATAATGTAGCAGCGCAGTTTAGAATGGCAATTAACTTACGTGTACAATTTAAAACAAGCATTCATCCGATCAATATTGAGAATCCAGATGGTATAATCAAACATATCTTGTGGAGCGCTAGTATTTGTCACTAACTGTTGGATATGGAGCATAAATGTGGACTTTATCCTGCTGTGCCCTCTATAGGCTATGACCAGCGACTAGTCGACGTCATGCTTAAAACGTCACGGCAGAACATTAAAGTCGACTAGTCGATTAGTCGGTGCAACCCCTAGTGCGCGCTCAAACTTTGTCCTGTGCACTCGCGAATCTCTACATGCTCTTGCTCTAGAATTCTCCTCTCTCTTGGATTTAATGTTGTCAGATGCTGGTGCATGTGATTTCACCAAGTACGACATGTTCCTGAATTAGCATCTTTGTTATTCCTGGAACGACATTCCAATCAACCAATCAGATTTGAGGGAGAAGTTTAAGTTTAGACCTAAAACCAGGGTTAGAGGTGCTTCTACATCAATGTTGTTCACTATTTCCCTCTGATTTTAGGGATAATTTATGAGTAGAGTTAGGTTTAGGGGTGGCGATAGGGTTCGAACTAAATTTTCTTACAGGAATGTTGTTCCAGAATCAACAAAATATGTTGATCCAATTTACTCAGTACTCAATCACAGTGACAGAAGCTATCAACCATCGACTTCCACCACTGACCGATGAAATAACAGTGTAGGCCTTTAAATTGTAAAGAAATTAAGGATCCATCTTTGTATATCGAATTAATGCCAGGTACACGTTTCATGATGCAGCATTTTCAAGCTGATTTTAGTCAGCCAGTTCTCTAGTTATTTATTTTATTGAGGTAGGTTATACATATATATATCTATATATAATAAACACACACACACACACACACACTCATTCAATCATTCAACAGCTGTAATAAGCAACACAAGTTCTGACATTAATCCTCAAATATCTTCTACATCACACATAGGCTATTTGATTATGCTAATTTTCCAGAACATCTGAATATATCAAAGTGTGATGGTACAGCCACGGTACAGAGGAAAGCAGACCATGTGAACCCCCTCGTGTTTGTACATCTAAGTTTGTAAGTACACACTTATGGGATTTTCTGATGGATTTTAGAAAACTTATCTTCTACAAGTCTATTGGTTATTTCTTCTGGTGGCCGTGCAGCTGAACAAACAATAGCACATTTTAATGTGGTACCTTGCCTTCCTGCCATGCATATTCATGACGAGCCCACGCCTGGCAGTGACACGGGGGTGCGGCAGGGATGAGGCGTGCTTGTCGGAGTGTGTCACGTTTCCAGACCAGCGAATTTTTTTGATTAAAGTCCCTTATCCGTTTTATCATGCATATCCCTTGCCTGATTAAAGTGATCTGATGCTGACACTCACAATGTCAGGGTGAACTGAGGAGGAGCTCTCTCTCCACCTCCCCGAACATGCCTGGAATCCCTAATCCCCTCAAAATACATCCGTCAGTCGGTCCTGGCATACAGTATGCACACGGGCACCTCGTGTATATACAGCAATACACAGGAACCAACCCAGTTGCTTTAGATTGTTTACCAATGTTAAGATGTTGTATGTGAAGTATGTTAATGTTTTTTCCTCAGCCGTTTTACTGTTAGGATTAAATAACATGCACTATAAAAGAGTAGGCTATATGAAAAGGAGATAGCTAAGGAAGACATTATACATAAGAATATGTTTCAATGACACATTTCAAATACTTTACACGTATTAATCCCAGCCCGCAACTTTGCAAAGTTGAGGAGTTGATGCGGATGAGGCGCATTTGTTAGGAGTGAATTGGTGAGGGATGCACCGATAGTCAGAGAGCGAGCGAGAAAGAATCTTTCCCAGAAAATGTTGGCCTAATGAAACAGCTGGGGATGACACAGTTGAAACTATCCAATTGGAAATGATAATTAATGGCATTAGGGCACAGAACGGTTTGGTGCCGCTAAGGATTAGAACACTTTAAACTGTACGCTTCGAGATGTATTATAACTTTTTTTTGTGAATGTTTTTTGTTGTTGTTGTTGTTTTGTTTTTGTTTTTTGTTTTTTGGGGGGAGGGGGGGGCTATTTGTCAAGTTAAGAATTGTCAAGTTACTTTGAAGCAACTGTTTTCACGATTTCACAAAAAAAATTTATTTGTAAGCAATACTTCAATGTGACTTCATACTAAGTTTAGTGTTTTTTAAACTTGTTTTTTAGTAAAAAAAAAAAAAAAAAACATCTCTAAGGCCTGTTTCACAGACAGGGTTTAGATTAAGCCAGGATTAGACCTCATTCATTCTATTGAACCAATAGTAGGATTAGTTCAATCTTGAGACAAAACAATATTTTAAGATATGTATGTGCAAGTTTCTTTCAGTTCAAACAGCTCAAACATGCATTTTAGTCTGGGACTAGGCTTAAGCCTTATCTGTGAAACCGAGGGTAAAAATCCTTAATACGAGATTAACTGATTTAAGAAGCAGCACTGCATAAGACATATTTTATTAACTACAGAAGAATAGAAAGTGATTTTGTTTTATTGCACTGGCTTATCTTCATTGTTATTCGATAGATTATATTCACTGTAAACCCTAATGCTCAAAATACTCAAACTTAAATTGAACAAATTAGATCAGTTAAATTCACTGCTATGAGTATTTAGAACTTTCATTTTCTTTTGAGTTCACAGCACTGACACTTTTCAAGTAAACTGAACTGTTTCATTGTTTTCAGTTGCATGAACTAATTTCTTTTCATTTAGACTAACTTAAGTTTAACTGAAACTGGACTGGGATTTCTGTTTCCCAGCATGCTTTGCCCATGGCACTCAAAAGGGAGAGTAAATGCTAAAATTAAGTGTTATAATGTTTTTTTGCACAAGATTAATGGTAAGGGAGATTTAGTAATGATTAATTTTTTGTTATGCTAATTTAGAAGAGTTTCTGTTAATGTGGGTTTTTGGAGAGTTACCATCATGGTGACAAGTAGCGCATGTGGCTTGGTATGAGAGCAGGTAAGTTACATGTTTTAAGTTGTTGTACTCATTCAGTAAGTACTATGCCATGCTATTGTTAACATGTTAGCAAATTAGCAAGTTGGCGTTTTTTGAATTTTCTTAGGATTTACAGTGAAGTAAATAACTCATTTGGTTTGCAAGAACTCAACTAAATAACTAAATATGTAATGTTAATTGCTATCAAAATGTATGAGTTAGCAAACTCAGTACTTCAGGTTAGGAGCAATTAACGTGCATGAGTACTACAAACTCAAAACATGATAGTTCTGCTTACATAAATTTGGAAACATCATAACTCCGAAAATTTGATGTAACTGATTACCTCAATTTTTTTGAGTTAGCCCAACTTATTTGGTTTACAGTGTTGCATTATAACATACATAACATAATATAATGGAAAATGTGATGAAAATATTTGTTTATGCAGTGAAGAGTTTCCTGCAAGTTTAGTTTCTCCAAAGCATCACCAAAAGTTGTTCCACATCCACTAAATTTGAGAAGAAAAACAATTCATAACTTTAAAATAAAGATTTTCTTGATTAAATATTGCAAAAAAAAAAAAAAAGCAAACCCACCAAAAGGAATGGACAGGATGGGCCGGGTTAGTATGAGTTGTCAACCAATGATCAAATAGCATCAACGGGAGGCAACTACAGAGTGCCTTGCTGGCAAAGAAATATAACGTCCAGATTTAATTCTGATACCAAGAAATAGAATTTCAAAGCTGGATGTCTTATCGTTGGCATGTCCCTTTGCTGGACTGATTTCCCTAGCAAAACCCTGTCACTGCTATTATGTTGAACATGGAACCAATTTACTGCACCAGCTAAACAGGGTTACTGGTGCTCCTGTAACCCCCTAAATGTTTGAAGTTATCACAGACGTGAGGGAGAAAAAGCATTTTGAATGTTGGCTGGAAGGGGGGAAGGTTGAAGAGACTGTAATTGAAAAGTATCAATCAAAAACAAGGCAAGGGGCAGAATGGAAGCCATAATGTTAACCCAGTCTGAGGAGCAGAGGGACCAAAATGCATTTCCTTTGTATAGGTAATTCACTTGCTCTCTCCAGACCATAAGCCCCCAGCCTGGGCCCAGGAAAAAATAAAATAAATAAATCCTATCTCCGGACAAGGCTTTTGGATTATCAAATGGAGCATGTGCCCATTACAGGCCTGTTTTGTGATGGTATCTGGTCGTACAGATAAGGGCCAACTGGTCAGACGTTTGCAATTTTGATACATGCGAAATAAAGAGCTTGTGGTGTGGATGCACATTTTTCCATCAACCCTTTCATGGTCAGTTTGAATATAGTTCATACTGTACATGACTATCATGCGAAATAAAGAGATTGTGTTGTGGATGCAACTTTTCCCACCAATCCTTTCATGTTCAGCTTGAATACAATCAATACTATACATGGAATTCATAGGCTAGAATATTTTTTTATTATATTGCAGTACATTTTAGTAAATATATACAGCTATGGAAAAAATTAAGATTACTTAACATTCTGAACTTGGAGTGGTCTCTTAATTTTTTCCATAGCTGTATATATAAAATTCACTGTAATATAAAAAAAAATATTATACATGCGTAAAACCAATAAAGTGGCCAAATAAATATGAACTTTTTGAAATATGAAATGATAACTGACCCCAAGCCAAAACCAAACTGAAGCATCCATTCAAAGGTCAGGCTGTTTTTTTCTTGTCCACAGATTAAATATATTCTGTATTTTGAAATTGATCAATGTTTTTTCCTCTTTTGAATAAATTTTGAATGATTTAGCATTAAACCAATATACACTCGCTCCAGCAATCAGGCTAGAGGTGGAGTTATATGAAGGTCATGTGTATTGACCTCTAGATTATGCACTTCCAATGTCTTTGAAACTGAGTGTACTGAGATACATTACAATAATTGTAGACATACAAATTCCTTCAAACAAGAATAGTTAAGCAGCTTCCTTTTATGCACTCATTATACACCATATGGAAATGCAATAGAGTCTTTCAAATATCCCATTTAGCAGAAAAAAAAAAGGTTCACACGTGTTCTTGCTAACAATGCTATTGTCAGATGTATATATAAACCCTAAAAAACAAATTCACACTACTAGACATATGTTTTGGTACGTATGTTTCACAACTGTTTGCATACTCTGTCAATTGCAAGGTCAGGTTTTTGACTCTTAAAACAGTGAAATATTTAGTCTTGTAATATGTGCTAGAGTTTACATGAAGAAATTCAAATAGTCCTTATTGTAATATCAATTTGTAATGCCACAGTAGATAACTTTAAATTACATTACAAAACATACGCTCACTATGACTTCATAAAGTCGCCGGCGGGGGATGTATGACCGACAAGCAAGCTCATGGCAAACACATAAGTCAAAATCACAGCACGTTAAGATTCACCGTGCCTTTCCGAGCGGCCCATCCAGCTTCCTCTGTCCAGTCATCCATCTACCCCCACCCATCCCGGCCCATCTATCTGTCTCCGAGCTCAATGCTTACGTGCCTCTTCGCCGGCCCCATTTCCCCCCTTTGCACAAGGAAAAAAAAAAACAGCACGGCCAAGGTTTTTAATTCAAATTTCATCTCCAGTGCCGCGGCCCGTAAGCTCACTCAGCAGCCACTGGAGTCTAAAGTGACTCTAGGGAGCCCTCTCACAGTTCTATATGCAAATAGGCCTGCACCTGGGCAGTGGAGCAGGCCTGCTGAGAGCTTACTTATGCAAATCTGATTGAGTGAGAGCATATTGCTGGAGCGCGTGCGCAGGCCGCCGACACCACAAGTTATATTTCACAGGATCGGCTGCCTCCGTGTTCTGATAGAGCGGGGAAGAGGGGGAGCGGGAAAAGAAAGTGGGGAAAAAAGGAGAGGGTGCCGGCCATTCCAAGAATGGAGGGCTGTTGGTTTGATGAACACCTCTTTCTCCCTCCTAGATTCCACCCTTCTCGGTTTTATAGCATCAGGGGGCAGATGGAGTGTAAATGACACAGGACCTCTGTAATTTCCTATGCACACTTTGTAAATGGGTTGACATCTCAATATGTCCAACACACCACCATCACTGAGTGTGGTATTAACCCCCTGATTAAGTGGTAAAGGTTGGATGCAGTTCAATCTCAAACTGAAAGAAGGCCTTGATGTAGATAAATGAGACTGAGAGTGAAGAAAAATCAAACAAACCAAATGCAATGCAAATCAGTAACTGAAAACAGACAGGGAGAAAGACCAAGATACATAGATGGATAGAAAGACATATATATATATATATATATATATATATATATATATATATATATATACAGACAGACAGAAATTGACAGACAGATAGATATACAGACATATAGATAGATAGATAGACAGACAGACAAATTGAGAAATAGATCGACAGACAGATAGATAGATTTTATATATATATATATATATATATATATACACAGACATATACAGACAGATAGATAGATAGATAGATAGATAGATAGATAGATAGACAGACAGACAGACAGACAGACAGACAGACAGACAGACAGACAGACAGACAGACAGACAGACAGATAGATAGATAGATAGATTGACAGATAGATTGACAGATAGATTGACAGATAGATTGACAGATAGATTGACAGAAAGACAAACACACAGATACATTGACAGACAGACAGAGAAACAGATAGATAGATAGATAGATAGATAGATAGATAGATAGATAGATAGATAGATAGATAGATAGATAGATAGATAGATAGATAGATAGATAGATAGATAGATAGATAGATAGATAGATAGATAGATAGATAGATAGATAGATAGAAAGGCAAACACACAGATAGATTGACAGATAGATCGACAGACAGACAGATAGATAGATCAACATAAAGACAAATACACACATAGATTGACAGATACATCGACAAACAGACAGAGAAACAGACAGACAGATAGATAGATAGACAGACAGATCGACAGAAAGACAAACAAACAGACAGATCGACAGATACATTGACAGACAGACAGACAGACAGATAGATAGATAGATAGATAGATAGATCAACAGAAAGACAAACACACACATAGATTGACAGATACATAGACAGACAGAGAAACAGACAGACAGATAGATAGATAGATAGATAGATAGATAGATAGATAGATAGATAGATAGATAGATAGATAGATAGATAGATAGATAGATAGATAGATAGATAGATAGATAGATAGATAGATATACAAACAGAAATAGACATGCATACAGGTAAAAGACAGAAAAATACAGAAAGAGATAGACAGGAAAATAGACATACAGATAAAGAGATAAATAAAGACAGACAGATACACAGATATACAGACAGATAGATACAGACAGATGTGACACATATAGTTTCATAGTACAATTAAGTACAAGATTTTTTTTTTTTTTTTGTAAATAAAGTCAAATACTTCTGATGATTTGATCTGGCATTGTTACCATAAACAGACACCTTGAATGACATATCGAAAGAGGAATATTCTGTCTGATGTCACATGATCAGTCAGTCACACCAGTGGATGGTTCCAGCAGCAGCACATCATGTATGGAATCACATTATAATTGCACCAGGTGTAGGAGCATGTACCCGTTTGTTAAACACATATGCATGATTGCATGCACTTTTGGTCTCCAAGGCAGTATATCAAATCAATCATTAATTTTTGAACAAATTAATCCACTTCACTGTTACATAATTATTGGAGATACAGTCAAGGCTGTTAACATCATCAGTCATGAACATATACCGACTCATGGATAATGACATATTATTAGTGCTAGACTCAGGGGAACGAACAGTAGATTAGTGCACTGCGGTAAAATATATACTGTATATATACAGTTGGTACGGAAAGTATTCAGACCCCCTTAAATTTTTCACTCTTTGTTATATTGCAGCCATTTGCTAAAATCATTTAAGTTCATTTTTTTTCCTCATTAATGTACACACAGCACCCCATATTGACAGAAAAACACAGAATTGTTGACATTTTTGCAGATTTATTAAAAAAGAAAAACTGAAATATCACATGGTCCTAAGTATTCAGTATCCTTTGCTGTGACACTCATATATTTAACTCCGGTGCTGTCCATTTCTTCTGATCATCCTTGAGATGGTTCTACACCTTCATATGAGTCCAGCTGTGTTTGATTAAATTGATTGGACTTGATTAGGAAAGCCACACACCTGTCTATATAAGACCTTACAGCTCACAGTGCATGTCAGAGCAAATGAGAATCATGAGGTCAAAGGAACTGCCTGAAGAGCTCAGAGACAGAATTGTGACAAGGCACAGATCTGGCCAAGGTTACAAAAAAATTTCTGCTGCACTTAAGGTTCCTAAGAGCACAGAGGCCTCCATAATCCTTAAATGGAAGACGTTTGGGATGACCAGAACTCTTCCTAGAGCTGGCCGTCCGGCCAAACTGAGCTATCGGGGGAGAAGAGCCTTGGTGAGAGAGGTAAAGAAGAACCCAAAGATCACTGTGGCTGAGCTCCAGAGATGCAGTCGGGAGAAAGTTGTAGAAAGTCAACCATCACTGCAGCCCTCCACCAGTCGGGGCTTTATGGCAGAGTGGCCCGACCGAAGCCTCTCCTCAGTGCAAGACACATGAAAGCCTGCATGGAGTGTGTTAAGATGGTGAGAAATAAGATTCTCTGGTCTGATGAGACCAAGATAGAACTTTTTGGCCTTAATTCTAAGCGGTATGTGTGGAGAAAACCAGGCACTGCTCATCACCTGTCCAATACAGTCCCAACAGTGAAGCATGATGGTGGCAGCATCATGCTGTGGGGGTGTTTTTCAGCTGCAGGGACAGGATGACTGGTTGCAATCGAGGGAAAGATGAATGCGGCAAAGTACAGGGATATCCTGGACGAAAACCTTCTCCAGAGAGCTCAGGACCTCAGACTGGGCCGAAGGTTTACCTTTCAACAAGACAATGACCCTAAGCACACAGCTAAAATAACAAAGGAGTGGCTTCACAACAATTCCGTGACTGTTCTTGAATGGCCCAGCCAGAGCCCTGACTTAAACCAAATTGAGCATCTCTGGAGAGACCTAAAAATGGCTGTCCACCAACGTTTACCATCCAACCTGACAGAACTGGAGAGGATCTGCAAGAAGGAATGGCAGAGGATCCCCAAATCCAGGTGTGAAAAACTTGTTGCATCTTTCTCAAAAAGACTCATGGCTGTATGAGATCAAAAGGGTGCTTCTACTAAATACTGAGCAAAGAGTCTGAATACTATGTGATATTTCAGTTTTTCTTTTTTAATAAATTGCAAAAATGTCAACAATTCTGTGTTTTTCTGTCAATATGGGGTGCTGTGTGTACATTTATGAGAAAAAAAAATGAATTTAAATGATTTTATCAAATGGCTGCAATATAACAAAGAATGAAAAATTTAAGGGGGTCTGAATACTTTCCGTACCCACTGTATGTGCAAATGGGCAGAGCCATTGTGTTGTGGTGTTTTTTTTTTTTTTTCAATACAATTCCTTCCAAAAAGAAAAAGAACAACAAAAAATGTCTTCTTCTGTTGAAGTATAAAAAACAAAGGAACTGAAGGGAAACAAACACATTCCTCCCAAAAGTCAGTGATGAAAAAATGCTTTTCTCGTTTGTCTATGCCTCATGCACTTATAATAGCCCAATTAAGGAAAGAAAATGCTTGTTTTCTTTAGGTGTGTCAGAAATTGATTATCTCACCATGCGCAGACACCCCAATGTTCAAAGATTACTGCTGTTAAGCTAAATCAGGCCGTTTATTCACACTGTCAAGGACTCTCGAGCCCAAATTGCTCTAATAAGTGATCGTTTTCACACTTGTTTAGTTTTTAAAGTGCTCATGCAAAATATAATAAAAGGACAAAAAAGGAATTGGGGGGTTGGTTATGGAGAGCATGCTGCCGTTCCTTTTAATAAGGGTGAACATGTCATCCATGGCAGTCATTTTTTTGATGGTGTTCCTTCTCAAACGTGCCTATGCAGCTCTGCATGAGCTCTAATGTCATTTAAAAAGATTAGCAGATTTGTCCCTCACTGCCGTCTGATGATGCATCAGCCAATCGCAGCCCTGAAAAGATAAGCCTGACAGGGTGTGGAGCACTTGTTCGCCCGTTCTGCATAAAAAGAAGTCCAGAAGAGGAAAGGAACTGACCAGAAAAGGAGAAAGTAGCTTGTATATGTGGATCCCAGAAAAGGTCATCTCCGATGCCGGCCCATCATGCCCTGTCTGCATCCGAGCCTCTGACAGATGAGCAACAAAAGGGTCCCTGCATTTCTGATTGACAGCTTTTCTAATTGTATCCAGTCATTCATGACAATTTGATTAAAATATTACGCCAAAGTCTCGCCCCCTGTTTGTTCCGTTGCTCCAAATCTAATTTTGATTTAAAAAAAGAGAGATTAGCACCACAAGCGTGACTGAGGATGCTGTTCACATCTACATGATCTTTGTAACCGGTGTGATTTTAACATATGTATAACTTTCGTTTCGCTCCCTTTGTTTTTTCCACCAATGAAATTTAAACTGGGACAAGGAAAAGGGTATCTATTTTCAGAGAAAATGCAAAGCAGATGACATCACTATAATTTCAAATCACTAATATAGAGTGGTCATCCCAAGATTCTATCAAGATACCATCAAAACTTTGTCTAGTTAGGGACCTAAAATGGAGGTACAACCAGCTGAGGTGTGACCGTTAACACCACGGTGACCTTTTCTCCAGGAAACTTGAATCATCATGGTGAAAACCACATTAAGGTCATATCCATTTTTGCCCGATTTAGCTTTTATTGCAATTAGGTGCACTGAGTATTAAGGCATCAAAAAGAGAAGGGATCCTTGGATCAGTAACTCACTGTTTTACCTCAACCCTAGTGCTAACCTATGGTACGATGAATGAAATATGGCTCTCAATCTTTCTGATAGAGTGATCTCAGCAAAATAGAAATTGTTCGTCCTTGTTTTAGGTCATCAATTCAATTAGTTCATCCACCGCTAAGACTACAATAAATCTGAGCAATTCAACCTCTTCCTCCTGTTAGAACACCTCCTATTACCCTCCCTCAGCCCTTGTGGCTCCTGCCCTTCCCCTGAAAGAAAAATAAATCCATTGTAATATGATAGCAGTGAGCGGGGGCTGATTGGGAGGGGGGGCCTAACAGCTAGGAGGATTTCGGAGAGGAAAAAATACATGTATCATTCACCTGATTTGAATTGTAGCTCCCTTTTTTTGAACCTCTGCCAATTCATTTTGTACATTAAAAATTGGTCAGGGTTGATAAGATTCCATTTTCATGGTTGGCAATGCAGAACTGGAGAAAGAATACAATTACAGACCCCAGAGTAAACTCTCCGAATGTCAACTTGATGTAAATGATCAAGAGCGGCTGCACAAAAGAACAGGCTTCAACTTCAACGTCAACCCCCCCTCCAACTCTCTCTCTCTCTCTCTC
This sequence comes from Chanodichthys erythropterus, assembly GCF_024489055.1. NCBI lineage: Eukaryota > Metazoa > Chordata > Actinopteri > Cypriniformes > Xenocyprididae > Chanodichthys > Chanodichthys erythropterus. The sequence goes on along the minus strand of NC_090238.1, from coordinate 11,828,838 downwards.
AGGGACCTTTTCACCCCAGTGATCTTGCCCCCGCATAGCCGGTTATGTAAACCAAAGCTCTAGTTCAGTCTGTTCTGGAAATGTTGATAGAAAAACAGGCATTTTAAAATAGGCTAATAGAATGTTGACCCCAAATATCAGGGGTTCCCAAACTTTCTGTCAGCTGAACCCCTTAGGTATAAAATATTTACTTGAAGTACCCCCTGAGATTTGAAGTTAATATTTCAATAATTTCATCACTTCACAGTTTTCTGTCACATGACATGGAAGTAAAGCGATAAAATACCTAATATTTATTTTAGATATATTATTTATGGAATATTGTTGAAATGCTGTAAATTTACACAAATGTTGGAAATTATGCGAAAGTGAATGTAATATAGTGAATCTAGAGAATCACAGCGCTTAAGGAGATGGAGTTCGTGAGAGGCAGCGTTAAATGGAACCAACTGACTCTGAACACACTATGTAAAAACTGTGCAAAACACAAATGACACATAGATACGAAGAAATAAATATGCTTACACTGCTGCCAAGTACTGTCGCTCATCACTCTGAAACATGCAGCGCGACTGACTTACGCTTCTTTAATTGAATCACAGCCTTTGATATGATAATCGCTATTTCAGTTTTATTTCCCTTTATTTCCATTTGTTTAATGCTACGCTCAAATTACGCTGTTCAGCTACTGCCACCTGCTGGTGCGGAAATGCATTTCTTCTTACGGACATGTCGAGCGTCGGTTTGGAGTGTCAGGGCAACTTTGGACCCAACCGCTGCCAATGTGAGCCAATCCCGCAGTCTGCTTTCGTTGCCACTAGTTGCGTTGGCTTGGTGTGTTTCGGGCTTTAAAGCTGCAGTCCATAAATTTTGTCTCTTTTTGTTGCCATCTTTGTTTGAAACCTGCAATTGCAGTTATTTGCGGAATTATCATCTTTACGTGGGTTGTACATCAGTGCGGCTCCTCAGCACGGATGAATCTAATGTTTTGAGGAGAATGTGTGGCTGTCAGTCACCGCACTAGTGGATACTGTACTTCGGAATCACAGATTGTATTCTTGGAAGTATGTCCAAAATAATAATTTTCACTGGAAATTCTCATCTGAACAAGTAAGTAACATGTCAGCCACTTTTATTCTGTCCAAAAAAAACATTACGATAAATTGCGCTACCAATGGTGATTAAATCTCTTAAATGATCCATAAATGATCCATCACCTGCAGCATCCTCACAAACGATGTAGCCTACTAGCTGGGACTCCTCCTTTATGTAAACAGACGTGACGTAATGAAGCAAAGACGAACGGCGGCATGCTCGAATTTCCTGCGGAAACCCACCAGTACCACTCAAAACATTATTACAAGCTTTCCGTTATGAATCAGGCTAAGGTAAGGAGATAGTTTTGACCACTGGCTAGTTATGTACTTGCTCAAAAAATTATTTTAGATCATTTCTAACCAAAAAAAAGTTACGAACTGCAGATTTAAATGATCAAGATGTGTGTGAAACATCTCTGATGAATATCAACACCTAACAATAAAAATGCCTTAGTATTCTGAAAATTAGTTTAGCCTTGGTGCTCTTGTGGGAAATGCAGGTTCGATTACGGCTTCCGTTTTGTCCCATTCCCCCTTTTTTGTTCCCTCTCTACTGTCCTATAAATAAAAAGAAAAAAGAATTCACTCATTGCATTTATTTTGCATTTCAACAGTTTAAAAAAAGTCAGTGTGAACTCTTTTTGTGTTGTCTGAAAGTACAGCCAAGGATAAATGTCTGGTAATGAGAGCAGTATGTAAATGTCTTTGGGCACATCAGAATTCAAATGTCAACCCCTTTGACACTAAGGCTGTTTGGAGAGACCTCCGTGCTATATTTCGCTCTGGTGTCATCACCCAATGCCAGCCAGGGCGGAAGCAGCTGCATGGGGCGACACCTCATAATTACAGAGCCGTGCTACCGCCATATTATCAGACAATATTGGCCTTTCTCTACAGTCATCTCCATCTAACCTTTACAGACAGCTGCCCTCTTTCTTTATCACTATTTATGCATATGTCCCCTCAACCAAACAGATTAGATTTCGATAATGACCGGCATGGCCCCATTAACAGGAGCTTGATGTACGGACATCGGAAAATAGGATGGAAATCAAACGCAGGTCAGTCGTGCGCAACCTGTGTACAAAGCTAGCATTATCATAGGTGAGAGGTCCTGATGAATAAATGCACAAACTACATGATAATGCCTAAATGGCACAGAATGCCGCCCCGTGGGTCATTGTCACAGTGCTAACAAATTGTGCTGGCAACAAAAAGGTAATCTGATAAACACAATGGTTGTTTTGTCTATAGAGTATAATTCATGCATATGTAGTTTGCAGCTCACTAATTATCATTTACTTACTCTCATGTTGTTCCAAATCTGAATGTCTTACTTTCTTCTGTGGAACACAATAGGAGAAGATTTGTAATGGTCGCTCTTTCCATGCAACTACAATGAATGGGACTTTCAAGCTTCAAAAAGAACACAAAAATACCATTACATTAGCCTGGTAATACCAGACTCTGCTACTTCACTTTGCTTCGTAGACAGAGTCTGGAATGGAATAATAGAGAAGTGTTTTCTCTCTCGCCAGGGGGCGCTTGTCTGAAGTTTAAAATCATTGGTTACCCGTAAGCCAATCAGATACGTTTAGTTATGACGTATGTTATGTGCCTGTACAGCCGCATCGAAGCACAGACATCATGCATCGAACTCAAATCTATGATTGAACTTCCACTGTAAACCTGTTGTAAACACATGATAAAACAAATGTTTATCAAACACTCTTCTTGTTCTGGCTTCAGTTTGAAAAAGAGTTGAATGTTCTCCATAACAGAGCGAATTGCATCCCGTGTCTCGTTTCCTATTTCCGCGGTCGTTTCGGTTTTCGATTTCTCATCTACGTCACGGCTCTCAGCCCGCCCTCTGTTCGTTGATTGGCCCGGCTGTTTCCAGACCGGTGGTAAACAGAAAGCTCTGACGCTGTCTCAGACTGAGTACAGAAGCGAAATGAAATTGAGCGGAAGTAGGAAGTCTGACGTAGTCAGGCTACCATTACATACCAAGTATCAGAAAAGTAGTCCATAAAGATTTCGCATTAAAGGATTAGTTCACTTTCAAATAAAATTTTCCTGATAATTTACTCACCCCCATGTCATCCAAGATGTCCATGTCCTTCTTTCTCCAGTCGAAAAGAAATTAAGGTTTTTGATGAAAACATTCCAGGATTATTCTCCTTATAGTGGACTTCAGTGGCCTCCAAACGGTTGAAGGTCAAAATTACAGTTTCAGTGCAGCTTCAAAGGGCTTTAAACGATACCAGACAAGGAATAAGGGTCGAAACGATTGGTCATTTTAGAAAAAAATGTAAATGTATATGCTTTATATAAACAAATGATCGCCTTCCAAGTGCTTCCGCCAAAACCGCATTTTCGTATTCTTCAAAAAGCTTACGCTGTATGTCCTATGCCTTCCCTATTCTACTTACAGAACGAATGCAGCGGCAGTTCCGTTATTTCCATAAGTAGAATAGGGAAGGCGTAGAAAGTACAGTGTAAGCTTTTTGAAGAATACAAAAATCCGGTTTTGGCGGAAGCACTTGGAAGGTGATCATTTGTTTATATAAAGCATATATATTTAATTTTTTTTTTTCAAAAATGACTGAACGTTTCGCTAGATAAGACCCTTATTCCTCGTCTAGTATCGTTTAAAGCCCTTTGAAGCTGCACTGAAACTGTAATTTTGACCTTCAACCGTTTGGAGGCCACTGAAGTCCACTATAAGGAGAATAATCCTGGAATGTTTTCATCAAAACCCTTAATTTCTTGTCAACTGACGAAAGAAAGACATGAATATCTTGGGTGACATGGGAGTGAGTAAATTATCAGGAAAATTTTATTTGAAAGTGAACTAATCCTTTAAATTTAGTGAAAGTTATTTACTGATGCCAAGTGGAACAAGTGCAGACATTTAAATTTGAGTGAATATCAATCATATTGAAATATAGTGCTCAAGTCATATGGACCACTTTTGCTATACTTTTAAAGTGCTTCTGCAATATTTTTGAAGTCACCATTTATTGCATGACAAACAGTGACCTGTAGAAATCTTTAAAAACGTCTCTTATGTTATGGAATGAAAAGAAGTCACACAGATTTAGAATGGCACAAAGGTGAGTAGTAATTTTTGGGTGAACTATCCCCTTTAAGCATCACAAGAAGAATGCATATTTTGTAATCTGTACATGGTGCAGCAATATGGACAAGAATACAGCAACAGACCCCTGCGGACCCACTATCAAAGTCACAAGGAGACTAGATTAGAGGAAATAGACCCTGTATCTGTTTGACTGCAGAAACACACTAGAAAAGTGAGATTCACAGGCAGCAAAATGGGAATATTGAGGAAAAACCGAGTCCAAACTAACGGTGCACTCAGAGGACTCGTTTTCTTGTTACGGTGGTATCATCGTATCATAGCAGTTTGGCGACTCTCACATCTGTCGCGTTGCCAACAGAAAACATAAACAGCACTATAGAATATAAATTTAGCTTTTGACAGGTGGTTTGGCAATGTGAAAAGTGCTCTGAGATTTCTTCTTGTGTAGAACAGAGGCAGACGACTAATGGTCAGGCTCCCTATAGGAGCTTTGATGGTGTCTTAGGAACTATAAACAACCTAAAAGTTTTCCATAAAAAACAGAGAAAATTAAGTTATTTAAAAGAATGATTCCCAGAGTTCAGAGAGATTTAAGACGCTCAATTCCATGTGGTTAAATTCAATGTGGACTGAAGCTTTAAAGGTACAATATGTAAAATTTTTGCAGTAAAATATCCAAAAAACCACTAGGCTAGTGTTATATATTTTGTCCAGCTGATTACTAACAATATCTCTAAAGTTTTCAACTACTTGTAAATCATCAGAAAATTCCCATTCTAAACAGTGACACGGGGCAGTGCAGTCGCCTGTCAATGACGTCAGTTACCTTTACTGACGTAGAAACCACATGACAACAGTGCCGTGGACAAATGCGGAAGTAGAGTCTAGCGTCCAGCAAACCACTAGCTCGCTTCAAGCATTTCCTTATTTACTTCTTGCACGTTTTATGGTGGATTGTGTTACTTATTTATGGAACATAATTACTGTTTACCATCTGCCGCTGGTTCTGTCGACAAGGACAGCTCCTGTAAACTCATGACCGGAAAAGCGGAAGCGGCGCCGGCGACTGTGTCATAATAAAAGTTCCGCTGCTCGTGAGGCGTGTGTTGATCAATCGCTCCAGATCCTCGTTCAGCTCCCGCAACACTCGGCCCTGCTCTGCTTCATACTACAGTAAAGTTAATAATCGCATCCACAAACATGAGTTCTTCCAGACTCCAATCCCTATTCTTTTGCACCGTCCGTTGAGATGGAGACTTTACAGTCTATGGATGGAGACCACATGTCCCAAGTTTCTGCTCTAAAACTTGGCGTCATCAAACTACGCCTTTGTTTTGAATAGGCTTCTAGCGACCTCTAGCGGAAAAAAAATATCACAAATTGTACCTTTAAAGGACACAAAAACATCATAAAGTTACATTGAATGTGACCCATATTACCTGTGCTCTATATTCTAAATTTGCGTCCCAAATGACGCACTATACACTATGCACTTATACACTATGTACTTGTGCACTATGCACTCATCCATGTAGTGTGTGAATTGTATAAGGTTATTTTGTAATTTAACAACAGAGTCCGATCCTCCCTTCCCCTCCACTACGTAATTAAAGCTGCAACAGTCGAGTTCACGAAGTGTCCAACATTCCACACTTCGTTTTTTCTCGTAATTTAGTGCATCATCCGGGTATTTAAAGTACACTTTTTCTTTTTGGAATTTTCAGTGTGAACGCACTACTCGCACTATTTAAACTTAAAAAACTTAAAAACGTCATAGAATAGTGCACAAGTATGTGAATTGGGGCGCACCTTAAGTCTTCTGAAGCCATACAATAGTTTTGTGTGAGAAGCAGCCCCAAAATGGAACGTTATTAATATTATTTCATGAACAAATCATTCAAACCAGTTTTGTGAACCAACTCAACATTTTATTGACATGAACTGACTCAGAATAATGATTCATTTACACATGCTGATTTCCAGTCAATAACAGCTTTTTTTAGGTTTGTTCATTATAAGGGTGTTCACAGTTGTAGTTCGGTTTGCTTGATTCATTTTGTCTGGACCAAAAAAAAAAAAAAAAAATCCTGGTCCACTTAGTGTTCACATTGGCATTTTTAACACCAAACCTAAAGATACCGAACCTAAAGCCACAGGGATATGTTCACAACCTGATTGATCGATATATTTCATGACAGAACTTACCGAACATCCAAAACAATGCTGTAATGCTGTGTGCTGGGCTTAATGTGCATAGCCTACATGATGGTGTTTTGACCAGCTGAGAACTGAGAAGCTTATAAAATTTGTAATGGAGTCAAAACAGCAGCAGGAATCCTTCCATCACGGCACGCATACAAACGAAGATCTTCTGTGAGGAGACGCGGTTCCGTTTCTAGTCCTGAACTGTCATGGGCAACATCGCGACTATGAAAAAACAGGTATGCTTGAGCATTCTTTGGTCTGTGTTGCATTAATATTTAATTCGAACTGCAGCAGAGTTCGTTTGGAAGCGGACCAAGACCCATATTTCAACGGTCTCGATCTACTTGTTTGGTGCGTACCAGGGTTCAGATAGCAGTGTTCACACTTATTCAAATAAACTGCACTAACAGAGCAATCGCACAAGGGCTCGTTTTATGTGTGAACATACCCTAACATTATAAGTGAAAATGGTCTTTCAAATTTTTCCTTCTGGAAAAAAACAAAACATAACAAAGCAAAAAAAAAAACAAAAAAACAGAGAACTTGGAACAACATGAACATTTTTGGGTAACCTATTTCTTTAAGTGTTGGCTCAAGCGTTTTAACATGTCCACTCATCCCTGACTGTATTCAAAAGATTATCTGTCAAACTCATAACAGAACCCCAAACTTTAGCATAAAAGTTCCAAAGTGCCTCAGTGTGCAACGTGGCTTTGATGTGCTTTAAGTGGGCTGATGAATTTCAAGCATAACATCCTGCTTTCATGATGCTTAAGATCATCAATATTCATTCTGTTCTGACAGCCCCAGTCGACTTTGTGTAACAGTAAACGCTTTAAAGACCGCACGAAAAACATTTGAGGACGTCAGTATGTCTTTGAGATGTGTTCATCAACAAACGCTCAAACGCTCGTACACAGTGTACACAACTCGCGCTGGACACAGGTCCTGAGTCTCTTCTGGAGTGGCTCGATGGAAATGGGAGTTGACACCATTTGCAAAGTGGAAATGAGGATAGGCATTGCGCATAGCTGGAGCGGATGCCAGGGAGCTGACGATCTCTCACCCCGACTGGAGAAACAGCCTTTGACACCCGCGTGGCACCGCCGTCTCTAATGACCACATGGCCATTTCAAAGAGATAAAGAAACACGCTCCGACAACCATCTGATGGGCCTAAAGCTGGAGCGCAGGAAGAGGAAATGGATCGGAAGGGGTTACTTCATTATGCAGCAAATTAGAAAAATTCATAATTTATCATTACACCCAGCCGAAATGCCACCCGACTGAGCCTCACCCTGTGAAAAACATCACGCGGAAAGGGGGAAAAAAAATTACTGTCAGAGGCCTGCAGCAGCCAACGGGCAAAATTAATATGCAAATGTATGCAAGAAATTAAAAAGCAGAATTACACAGGCAAATGAGGTAGCTACACTTGAATTGTTAGGATTATGAATAATTACTGCGAATTTCCTGCTCCTAATATAACTTGTTTTTTGATAAACAAAGACTTAATTATCGAGATGCGCTGGAGAATTTCCGCGGCACTCATTAATCTTGCAGAAAAAACAAGTCCCCGGTGGCCGGCGGTAATGAAGAGAGCGTGCCCTGAATCGGCAGAAAGATCAGAGGCACCAGGGTGCCAGGGTAGCAGGAATGAGATGACAGTGCCACTGTCCCTCACGCGTACCCAAGAGTGTCATAACTTCTTCCCCTAACTATCAAAGGGACTTATTTATGCTGGCAACCGAGCCATAAGTCCAATTTTACGAGGCCTGAAGCGCTTGAGGGATAGTATGTTGATGCGCTCTGGAAATGCCACTTTTGTCGGCTCCCCCAGCTTGGTCCCCACTGATAGCGAACGGTAATGGACCTGAAGGTTGCTGGCAGAGGAAGGGAGTTGGCACACCGTGGCGCCAACCTATGGGGGGCCATCGGGGCCAGGCACTTTAGGGACATGTGCCATAGGTCTTTGGTAAGAAGCTGGAGTCCGGTGGTGCGGTGGTGGGGGGGATTCTTCCCCAAGGATGGGGGAGCAGATAAACATGGACACACGCTACAGATGGCTTTAATGGGGCCTGCAGGTACGGTTTGTTCTTCGGGGAAATCAGCAATCTTCCAACCTTTCCAACCAGTCTGAGACAGACAGGACGTACACACAAAGCGGAACCTGCACATGATAAACAGAGGATGAGAGAGATGGAGAGGAACACACACACACACACACACACACACAAAAGGCACGAACACAAGTCAAGGGCACACTCCTCCTTGGCTCACTTGGTGTCATCTGATCTGCTGCACTGGTCCCAAAAGTGAAATCTGAACCCAGAATGAAGATGAATCAAGGGCCCAAGTCTGGCAACAATATTTCATTTATTTATTTATTTATTTATTTATTTGACTACTTGCTCTGAAATATATACTTTCTTTATGTTTCTAAAGGCATATATGAGGCTCTTCAGAGAGTAAGAAAAATGTGCAGCGTTTTGGGCATTAGGTGGGATGGTCGTCCATCTCCAAGACATCAAAACAAACCCAGAAGAGGCTGAACAGTTAATAGAGGACAATGGATGAGACAGGGAGATGCATCTGCATCCACCATGAAATATTGATATATTATAGAACAGATAGTTCTGGTCTTTGATCATAATTGATCAACACAGGGATCCACCAGTCATGCTTAAATAAACAATACAGTAACAGCTATGATGTGAAACACTTGTTTATCTTCTGGCGGTTGGACAGCAGTTAAAGGTAGGGTAGGCAATTTCAGAGTGGCTGACATTACCAAGCTAAATTTGAACGCATAAGATCCCACCCTCCGCTCAGAATGCTCTCCAAAGCCACGCCTCCTCCAAAACACGTACACAGCAGATTCTGCAAAGTGTCACGCGACAAGAATTAAATTACCTCATGTCTCAAAGCACATAAAATTACAATAATAATGAATGTAAACAACTTACAGAGCACTTACTTGTACCACCTGACTGCTGCAGATTCATTTCAGCATTGATAGTGTTGATATATAAAAGCATAAATCCGAGTCTGAGGACATGAACAGCTCGGAGTAGAACGTCACGGGTTGCCATCTCATAATTACGATTATGACATGGCGTGAATGCAGCATAAGCTAGTTTTTTTGGTTGAGGAGGAATTGTAAAAGGTGGCTGTCTGTCTTCAATGCGCTAATGACGTGATGTCTGAGAGAACAGGGTGCGCGGAGGTATGGAAATTAGGGGTTGCACCTACTAATTCACTATTTGACTTTAAAGGGTTAGTTCACCCAAAAATGAAACAAACAAATTAACAACTTTATTCAACAATATCTAGTGATGGGCGATTTCAGAACACTGCTTCACGAAGCTTCGAAACTTTATAAATCTTTTGTTTCAAATCAGTGGCATCAAACTATATCAAACGTCCAAAATGTATCAAACTTCCAAAGTCATGTCCCCCAGTGATGAACCATCGAAATTTCGAAACACTTATGATGTAACGAAGCCTCGTTTACTGAAATCACCTGACTTTGGCAGTTTGATTTGTGCTACAAACCACTGAATCGAAACAAAAGATTCATAAAGCTTTGAAGCTTCATGAAGCAGTGTTTTGAAATCGCCCATCACTAGATATTGTTGAATAAAGTCATTATTTTGTTTTTTGGTGCACAAAAAGTATTCTTATCATTTTGTAACATTAAAAGTGCCCTAGAATTAAAAACTGAATTTACCTTGGCATAGTTGAATAACAAGAGTTCAGTACATGGAAATGACATACAGTGAGTCTCAAACACCATTGTTTCCTCCTTCTTATATAAATCTCATTTGTTTAGAAGACCTCCGAAGAACAGGCGAATCTCAACATAACACCGACATAACAGTCGGGATCATTAATATGTACGCCCCCAATATTTGCATATGCCAGCTCATGTTCAAGGCATTACACAAGGGCAGGACGTCTGGATGTGCACGGCTGAATCATCAGACTAGGTAAGTAAGCAAGAACAACAGCGAAAAATGGCAGATGGAGCAATAATAACTGACATGATCCATGATAACATGATATTTTTAGTGATATTTGTAAATTGTCTTTCTAAATGTTTCATTAGCATGTTGCTAATGTACTGTTAAATGTGGTTAAAGTTACCATTGTTTATTACTGTATTCACGGAGACAAAACACTTGCAGTCTGTATAATTCATAAACACAACTCTCAACAAATCAACAAAACACAACAAATCTCTCCAACAGTGTGTAATGTTAGCTTTAGCCACGGAGCATACTATCAAACTCATTCATAATCAAATGTAAACATTCAAATAAATACCATAGTTACGCAATTATACATGCTGCAAGATGAACACTTTGTAAAGATCCATTTTGCGGGTTATATTAGCTGTGTGAACTGGCAAGCGCGAGCTCCGGGGGTGGGGAGCAGGAGAATTTAAAGGGGCCGTGCAGCCTGAATCGGCGCATATTTAATGATGCCCCAAAATAGGAAGTTAAAAAAATGAATAAAAAAATAAATCTATGGGGTATTTTTAGCTGAAACTTCACAGACACATTCAGGGGACACCTTAGACTTATATTACATCTTTTAAAAAGACGTTCTACAGCACCTTTAAGGTTGAACCACTGTAGTCACATGAACTGTTTTAAATATGTCTTTAGTAGCTTTCTGGGCATCTGAAAGTGTAAATTAACTTGTTATCAATGGAGACCTCACTAAGCCATTGGATTTTATCAAAAATATCTTAATTTATGTTCTGAAGATGAACGAAGGTCTTACAGCTGTGGAACAAAATGAGGGTGAATAATTAATGACAGAATTTTCATTTTTGGTTGAACTAACACTTTAATGCTCTGCCATGACGCTTTAAGCTTGATGTTTACTACTTGCTGTCATGGCCTATTTAGGGCGCAACAGGATAATAAATCTTTTAAGTCCACATTTATGCTTTGTATTCAACAGTAAATGACAAATAAATACATACTCATAGAATGCTCCACAAAATATATTTGATTATACTATCTGATTGTTCAATACTGATTGGATGAATGCACGTTTTAAACAGCTTACTGTACACGAAGGTTAATCACCATTCTTAACTAATGTGCGCTGCTGCATTGTAGCACGCACATCATGTGCAGATCGCACGCACAGCCGCACATTCACAGTTCTGTTATTTATCCATAAATTGCTTAGAAACTGAAAAGTTCTAGCATTTATTTCTTAGTAACTAAACCCACAGCTTCAGTTTTAGTAGAGAGTAGAAGCTGCCTGGTAGAATTGATTCACACGCAATCGCTCCCTTACTAATGCATTCATATAAATGTAATCTTAACTGTGCTACTTTATCTGTATCTGATTTAGAATGAGCAGAAATCTGTGAGAAATATAATGAGCCAAAGACAAAAGAACTGATAAAAATAAGCTATTATGTAGGAGCAATAGGCTTGTGGACAGTGCTGTGTCATATGCCATAGCTGTGCACAAGGTGACTCGTGTTCGAGTCTCAGCTCACGGTTCAGGCAGCTTATTTATGCATTAATGACATCATCAGTGACTAGTTGATGTCAACTTGATTTTCATCACATAAATGTCGACTCTAAAAAATCTGAAGTCGTTCAACCCCTAATGGAAATACATATTTTGATAGGCATGTACGTTGCAAAAGGCACCGAATGCAATTATTGGACGAACATTTTCCGGTCATGAGACTTCCACAGAATTTCAACCAGTATAACAAAAATTGTTTATAAAAAAAATTGCCTACACTACCTTTAATGAATTTTTCTTTTAAGATAAAATATTAAATTGTCCCTAATATGTATATTTGTTGAAAAAAGTAAGCAAGAAGTTATTGTCAATATAGTAATGGCTGAATCAGGTGTGCAAACACATCCTGAAAATTGAAGTCACACCATTTTGATCGCCCCCTGGTGGTTGGCTGCAGTATAGGTCATAAACTTCACCCTCTCCATGTAATCGAATGGGACATAAGCCAAACTAAAAATTGGGAGTGGGAGTATGGGCGGGTCCTTGATACCATGGCTTTACATCAGGGTCACAGGGACTTGGGCTCCAAGTGACAATTGCTGCAAGATATCGACAACCATTTCTTCGACTACGTCTTTATTTTTGACAGTGGAAGGAAGCGGAGACACATTGTCTATCTTTTTCACAGTCTATCAATGAATGGGCCCTTTAGTTGACTATATTATTGCTTATATGTACATCAACATACTACATTTAACATACTAGTTATGCACTTAAAATAAATTTAGAGGAAATATTATTAATTATATTAATATAAAGATTTTACAAGTAAATATAACTGGTAAAAAAAGTAAAAGGCTAAAGTTTTTTGTGGCCAAGTGAAAGGAAGGAAGGGAGAAAAAAATATTTAAAATATTACAATAAAATATAATAAAAATAAAAGAACAAATAATAAAACATACACTCACTCTTAACATGAGGTACATTTATAATTTAAAAATGAAAAAATATCCTGGTGTTGTGAAACTTTGTAGGTCAACATCAGATACTTTTGTATCAATTAGCCAACACTGCTGTCACACTAGCAGCTCCTGTCTGTTGTTTCAAAACAAAACCATCTATTCCAGTGATGTCTAGCTTTAAGCTGACAGGGGGCTTTGATGCTGCGATGGAACACTTCCACCCAACACTCACCTCTCACCACACAGCCAGCGCTGTCTGGAGCTGGCCTGATCGACATGAAAAGCAAAATATATCTTTAAGGAAGCCCTGCCATGCCCAATAAATTACCTCTGAAAAATATGAAAACAAGCCTTTTGACACGTGTCAAAAGTATCATTTCAGGAAAAAGGGAGTATGAAACTTAATAGGCAACAGTTCCTCACAGGTGATGGAGAGCAGGATGCAGATGAAAAAGAGTAGAGGTGGTTTTAATCTTCAAAGGCTGTTCTACCAATAAGCACTCCATATAGGTGCTGTTAAATCCATCTGAAATCAGCACAGTGGACAATTTGACTATATAATCAAGTCCTACTTCCTTAAAAAATGAACAAAACCTTTAATGCAACAAAGGTCCAAAAGTTAGCCTTGAGATCCCTCTTGTTTTGCAGAGCCTTATGAACAACGCCAGTATACTGACTACAAAGTGGCCACAGGAGGTCATGGAACCTCCAACATTAAGGGACCACTAAGACCCAATTAGAAGAATGGCGACCCAGAGGAACACGGCCCTTTCCCTTCAACCGCCCTCTGTGGAGCTTCATTACAGGAAAGGTGCATGGATATGATCTCCAAGGACATTTTGGACAAACCAACAGGGCTCATCTTCCTCTAAACACATGCACACAAACACACCATTAACACAACAACCAAAAAAAAAACAACAACAAGCAGGGTTTATGTCCACGATGAGCTGCACATGCATGCAATTAGGCGCAGTGGGAAAAAGAAAAGACAACAGATGGTGAAGTGTTGAACATGCCATGATCTGGTCAAGCAAGGACATGGCAAGCTGGTGATTACACCAGCACCCAAAAACAACAACTGCATTAGAGCTGAAAATGAGGTGATAACTGTCGTGCTTTATGACAGGCTACAAGACCGGCTAGCGGGGGACAGATTACTAAACAACATGTTTTATCCTGGTTTATAATCAAAAAGGCACAATATTTAAGAGCAATTACTCACCCTTATGTTGTTCTAAACCCGTATGGCTTTCTTTCTTCCATTAAAAAACAAACAAACAAAAAAACAAAAACTGAAACAACACAAAAGATGCAAGAATATCCCAGCCAGTCTTTTCAGTCTAACAAAAGTAAATGAGGACTGGACAAAACACAAACTGTGTTTTGTCCATGGTTCTATGTGAGAGACAAAACAAAATTTATGTTGTTGCATTTTTTTTTTTTTTTTTTCACAGAACATCTTGGCCAGAAGTGATTCAATTGAGAGACGTGATCTATAAGCCCTGTTTACACCTGGTATTAAGAAGCATTTTGGTCAATTGGATGGAGCTAAATACAAGTATAAACTGGGTCTAAAATACAGTGGCCCAACAGTGCACAACACAACAAAATTCAGAAAAGCAAACATAAGTTCACAACACAATGGAAACAAGCCACAACACAACGAAATCAAGCCACAAAGCAACGGAAACAAGCCACAACACAACGAAATCAAGCCACAAAGCAATGGAAACAAGCCACAACACAACGAAATCAAGCCACAACACAATGAAATTGAGCCACAACACAACGAAATCGAGACACAACGCAACATAAATGCTCCCGACCAGTAGGGGGCTCTCAGAGCTTGGTCAAGTTAGTTTTCCTGGCCATTGTTCTATAGAGTTTTATATAGAATTGGCAGATGTTCCCTTTATCATGCGCCGTGGTATCGCATCAAATCATTCACAGGTATAAATATGAAGCTAATGTGCACGTAGTTGATTTTGAATAAATATTTCATGTCGATATACAATGTTTACATACTTAAAACTAATCATGGTATTGATATCTTTGTAAGATTTTTTTGTAAAGACTTTGTACGACTTTACAGAACAGTGGCAAGGAAAACTAACTTTACTGAGCTCTGAGAGCCCCCTAGTGGTCGGGAGCATTTCTGTTATGTTGTGGCTTGATTTCGTTGTGTTGTGGCTTGATTTTGTTGTGTTGTGGCTTGCTTCCGTTGTGTTGTGGCTTGTTTCTGTTGTGTTGTGGCTTGATTTTGTTGTGTTGTGGCTTGATTTTGTTGTGCTGTGGCTTGATTTTGTTGTGTTGTGGCTTGCTTCCGTTGTGTTGTGGCTTGATTTTGTTGTGTTGTGGCTTGTTTCCGTTGTGTCGTGGCTTGTTTCCATTGTGTTTTGCTTGCTTCCATTGTGTTGTGGCTTTATTCCGTTGTGTTGTGGCTTGTTTCCATTGTGTTTTGCTTGCTTCCATTGTGTTGTGGCTTTATTCCGTTGTGTTGTGGCTTGTTTCCATTGTGTTTTGCTTGCTTCCATTGTGTTGTGGCTTGATTCTGTTGTGTTGTGGCTTGATTTCATTGTGTTGTGGACTGATTTCATTGTGTTGTGGCTTGATTTCATTGTGTTGTGGCTTGAATTTGTTGTGTTGTGGCTTGATTCTGTTGTGTTGTGGCTTGATTTCATTGTGTTGTGGCTTGAATTTGTTGTGTTGTGGCTTGATTCTGTTGTGTTGTGGCTTGATTTCATTGTGTTGTGGCTTGAATTTGTTGTGTTGTGGCTTGATTCTGTTGTGTTTTGCTTGCTTCCATTGTTTTGTGGCTTGATTCTGTTGTGTTGTGAATTGATTTCATTGTGTTGTGGCTTGAATTTGTTGTGTTGTGGCTTGTTTCCATTGTGTTTTGCTTGCTTCCATTGTTTTGTGGCTTGATTCTGTTGTGTTGTGGCTTGATTTCATTGTGTTGTGGCTCGTTTCTGCTGTGTTGTGGCTCGTTTCCGTTGTTTTGTGGCTTGATTTTATTGTGTTGTGGCTCATTTCCGTTGTGTTGTGGCTTGTTTCCGTTGTGCTGTGGCTCGTTTCTGTTGTTTTGTGGCTTGATTTTGTTGTGTTGTGGCTTGTTTCCGTTGTGCTGTGGCTCGTTTCTGTTGTTTTGTGGCTTGATTTTGTTGTGTTGTGGCTTGATTTTGTTGTGTTGTGGCTTGTTTCCGTTGTGTTGTGGCTTGCTTCCGTTGTGTTGTGGCTTGTTTCTGTTGTGTTGTGGCTTGATTTTGTTGTGTTGTGGCTTGATTTTGTTGTGTTGTGGCTTGATTTTGTTGTGTTGTGGCTTGCTTCCGTTGTGTTGTGGCTTGATTTTGTTGTGTTGTGGCTTGTTTCCGTTGTGTCGTGGCTTGTTTCCATTGTGTTTTGCTTGCTTCCATTGTGTTGTGGCTTTATTCCGTTGTGTTGTGGCTTGTTTCCATTGTGTTTTGCTTGCTTCCATTGTGTTGTGGCTTGATTCTGTTGTGTTGTGGCTTGATTTCATTGTGTTGTGGACTGATTTCATTGTGTTGTGGCTTGATTTCATTGTGTTGTGGCTTGAATTTGTTGTGTTGTGGCTTGATTCTGTTGTGTTGTGGCTTGATTTCATTGTGTTGTGGCTTGAATTTGTTGTGTTGTGGCTTGATTCTGTTGTGTTGTGGCTTGATTTCATTGTGTTGTGGCTTGAATTTGTTGTGTTGTGGCTTGATTCTGTTGTGTTTTGCTTGCTTCCATTGTTTTGTGGCTTGATTCTGTTGTGTTGTGGATTGATTTCATTGTGTTGTGGCTTGAATTTGTTGTGTTGTGGCTTGTTTCCATTGTGTTTTGCTTGCTTCCATTGTTTTGTGGCTTGATTCTGTTGTGTTGTGGATTGATTTCATTGTTTTGTGGCTTGATTCTGTTGTGTTGTGGCTTGATTTCATTGTGTTGTGGCTTGATTTCATTGTGTTGTGGCTCGTTTCTGCTGTGTTGTGGCTCGTTTCCGTTGTTTTGTGGCTTGATTTTATTGTGTTGTGGCTCATTTCCGTTGTGTTGTGGCTTGTTTCCGTTGTGCTGTGGCTCGTTTCCGTTGTTTTGTGGCTTGATTTTGTTGTTTTGTGGCTTGATTTTGTTGTGCTGTGGCTCGTTTCCGTTGTTTTGTGGCTTGATTTTGTTGTGTTGTGGCTTGATTTTGTTGTGTTGTGGCTTGATTTTGTTGTGTTGTGGCTTGATTTCGTTGTGTTGTGGCTCGTTTCCATTGTATTGTGGCTTGATTTAGTTGTGTTGTGGCTTGATTTCATTGTGTTGTGGCTCGTTTCTGCTGTGTTGTGGCTCGTTTCCGTTGTTTTGTGGCTTGATTTTATTGCGTTGTGACTCATTTCCGTTGTGTTGTGGCTTGTTTCCGTTGTGCTGTGGCTCGTTTCCGTTGTTTTGTGGCTTGATTTTGTTGTGTTGTGGCTTGATTTTGTTGTGTTGTGGCTTGATTTTGTTGTGTTGTGGCTTGTTTCCGTAGTGTTGTGGCTTGATTTTGTTGTGTTGTGGCTTGTTTGCGTTGTGTTGTGGCTTGATTTTGTTGTGTTGTGGCTTGTTTCCGTTGTGTTGTGGCTTCATTTTGTTGTGTTGTGGCTTGATTTCGTTGTGTTGTGGCGTGATTTTGTTGTGTTGTGGCTTGTTTCCGTTGTGTTGTGGCTTGATTTTGTTGTGTTGTGGCTTGTTTCCGTTGTGTTGTGGCTTGATTTTGTTGTGTTGTGGCTTGTTTCCGTTGTGTTGTGGCTTGATTTTGTTGTGTTGTGGCTTGTTTCCGTTGTGCTGTGGCTCGTTTCCATTGTATTGTGGCTTGATTTAGTTGTGTTGTGGCTTGATTTCGTTGTGTTGTGGCTTGTTTCCAGTTGTGTTTTGTTGCTTGTTTCTGTTGTTTTGTGGCTTGATTTTGTTGTGTTGTGAACTTTGTTAATTTTGTTGTGTTGTGCATTACTGGGCCACCATACTAAAATGTTTTGAGCTTGTCCACTTTGGACCACTTCCAGAGGTAGTCAAATATGCATTCGATTGCTTTCATATTGTAGAAATTCAATGTGGTCAAATGCATTGAACAGCCCCAAAAGACCTCCTACTCTCTGGCTACAGACCTAATTCTTAAACATTATGGGAAGCGCACTAGCCAGATGCAATTTAAACTTTGTTGGCCAAAGACCCAAGTTTGGTTTGATGAAAAAAGTACCAAGCACAACGTTCTCTCACCATTCCTGATTTCTAACACTCAGTCAGCGTTCGGTGTCGTCTTGCGGCTATCAGAGCAGAAACTAAAGCTGATGCGCTCCATTTGTTTTTCTGCCGTCTCCGTACGTGTTCATATGTAAATTGCGCAAGCTTATTTTGTTCATTAGATCGAAAGATCTGAAAAAACCCATACATTTACCTGCCCATAGACCCTCTCCTTGAAGAAATCAGGGCAGAAGGGGTTGAAAGTGGACAAAATACCAGGTGTAAACGGGAATCTCCCTTGTCTGTGATCCGTTCGACTGAAACACATCTTAATTCCAGGTGTAAACACGGCCATATTTGTTGAGAAAAATCACTCCTTTTTTTCTTTTTGTTCAGTGTTTTTATTGAATCAGTTGATCGAGCTCGCAAAACCGGTATGATTCAGTGTTTTGCATTCTTTTAAAAGCTTGAAAGAGCAGTCCCAATTTAATGGAACAGCATCAAAAAAGTAATTAAGAACCTTTTGTGTTCCAGGGAGAAAAAAAATAATTCATTCAAGTTTAAAAAGATGAAGTGAATGATGACATTTTTGGGTATGTGTAAAATAGTACATACCCATTGCATAACAAGTTAAGAGTCTTTCAAAGTGTTTCTGAGGCTATATGAATAAATGGTGGCAGAATGTACTATTCTTGCCCAGGGCTTGCCAATAATGTCCATTTCTCCCTCAGTGTCTTATAGAAAGAACTGCCTTCTAACAGCTCGGAAGCCCTAAAGACATGCCTCTGGATATCCTGGCAGAGAGATGGCGGTTAATGTGTTTGACCAAAGATCTGAGTCCCACAAGCCAGAAGTATCTTGTTTTAATTGAAGCCCAGTCCAAACCAAAGCACCAGGATTTCTAACACATGGTTGGGAGTTATAAATGCAAATGTATAGCCCTCGTCTTGCCAAAAATGTGCCCCTCTTGATTTTTTAAAAAGCAAAGATTTATACCCACAGTGCAGCGGACACTGTCTGATGCGATGCCAGTTACTGCAGGGCACAGGGGCATGTTTTCGGCGTACGCAGAGACAGGGTGGGTGGGTTCTTGCGGGTTGAAGTCGCGCTCCATTTGCACAGAGTGCGTGAGGGTGGCTGTTAACGGATGTGATTGCACTGTGAAGCGAGCGGTTTGTGTGAAGAGGTGATTAACATAGGTGGGAGATCGCACATATACGTGTCATCAAGAAGAGCTGTTGATTCTAGCCTGGGGACCAGAGGCAGAGGTTTCTTAACTCGTGTACTGTATGTGTGCCTGTGTGTGTGTGTGTGTGTGTGTGTGTGTGTGAGAGAGAGACAAAGGGTGTGTTTGACTGTTCTCAGCAGGCTGAGTGAAGAGCAAGAGTGCAAAATGCTTAGCCAGCCTTTCAGTTATCACATGAAGTTGGCAACAATATACTACGATTTGTGCCCCATTTATTTAAATTATTAAGACAATTTAGCTCTTTCATGCTAAGCTTGTACATGTCATCATGCCAAATACCATGAAAAACTCATCTCTTGACTTGTAAAAACAAAATAACTTACTCTAACATCTATTTTTAAATTGTCACTTATTTTTAATGCTCACTTGCAGTCAACCTTCAAAAAAGATTAGTAATTTAATAACACTTTTAAATGAAATCTTAAGCAAATCCTAAATTAAATATATCCATTTTTCAAACTGTTTATTATGATAATGCGATGCCTATTCCCTTGCACTGTAGCATTTGAATGAGAATTATTTGTGTTTTATTTCAAATTTATTGAGACAAAATTTTATGTAATGTTAATCATCATTGGTTTATCGGTAATTATAACATTAAATTATTAAAATAATTACTTATCATCAGTAAGTGTCATTTAAGTATTACTTATATACTAATTTAAATTTTTTTTCTTGAATTAGTTTTTATTTTTATATTTTCCGTTGTTATTTCAGTTTTAGTTTTACTAACTTTATGAAATTTTATAATTTTCGTGGATTTTTGGTTTTTCTAATATATGTGTATTTTTATTTACGGTACCACTTATAATAAGGTTTCATTTGTTAACTTTAGTTAACTAATTTAGTTACAATGAACTAAGAATGAACAATACTTCTACAGCATTTTAGGTAAATTTAATTTCATCATTTACTCCATTTACTAATATATTATTAAAATAAAACATATTTTCTAACATTAGTTAATGCACTGAACTAACATGAACTTATAATGAATTACTTTATTTTTATTAACTAACATTAACAAAGATTAATACATACTGTAGCATATTGCTCATTGTTAGTTCATGTTAGTTAATACATTAACTAATAATAACAACTGAGACCTTATTATAAAGCGTTACCCTTTATACTTCGGTTTTAGTAATTTTAGCACTTCAGCATTTTGAATTTCAATATTTTCATTTAAAGGATTAGTCCACTTTCAAATACAAATTTCCTGACAATTTTCTTACCCCCACACACTTATCAGCATCTACACTGCCGGAATTTTAATAGAGAAGAAGAAGAGAGCTAGTTCAAGATGAGCGTCTGGTTAAAATTTATATAATTTTTTGATAACACTTTATTTTAGGGTCTTTTAACTAGTTGCTTATTAGCATGCATATTACTAGAATATTAGCTGTTTATTAGTACATATTAAGCACATATTAATGCCTTATTCTGCATGACCTTATTCTGCATTCTTAATCCTACCCAATACCTAAATGTAACAACTAATTTACTAATTATTAATAAGAAGTAAATTAGGAGATTATTGAGGGGAAAGTCGTAGTTAATAGTGAATTTGTGTTCCCTATACTAAAGTGTTACCAATTTTTTATTATTATTATTATTTTTTTTTTTTTGAAAATTACCGTTTCGCTAGATAATACTCTTATTCCTCATCTGGTATCGTTTAAAGCCTTTTAAAGCTGCACTGAAACTGTAATTTTGATCTTCAACCGTCTGGAAGTCAATTGAAGTCCACTATAAGGAGAATAATCCTGGAATGTTTTCATCAAAAACCTTAATTTCTCTTCGACTGAAGAAAGAAAGAAATGAACATCTTGGATGGCATTGGGGTGAGTGAATTATCAGGAAATTTATATTCGAAAGTGGACTAATCCTTTAAGTTTAAGTTCACATTTTCCTTCTAATATTTGTTTTGTTTTAGCTCTATTAAAAAATGAAAAGTTTTAGTTAACAGTTACAACACTGCTTTACCCATCCAGAATGCCTTCCCAATAGACTTCTAATGTACTCTAAATGCATTACTATAAAAGCAATATTATTTTTTTAACAGACTGAGTGAAAATGATTGTCTGTGATCAACAGCTTAAATTGTTTTGAACTTGAAACAATCCGTTAAAATCTAAAAGGATAATGTGGTTAACTATTCCCCATCCCTTGTGAAAATGTGCTTTCTGGCATTTTCACTTCATTAAAATTAAAACCGAGCCAATACACCCACTCGTATTTCTACCTACATTTCAGAGAAACATCTTCCAGAGCGGTTAGCCGGGCTCGCGTAGTTGCTCGAAGCCGATTGGCTGATGTAGGGTGAAGGGAGGGAAGTTCAGTAGGCTCATGGCCTCCTCTGAGGAGTTCCCCTTAAGGCAGTCTTCAGGCAAGCTTCAGGACAACACCAACATGCTATCACCACCCTGTGGAAAGACAGTCTAGAGAAGACGGCACTATCCACAGCTAGGAAGCCATTTAATTGTAAATTTATAGATGCATTAAAAGTTAATGTTACCCTGATAACTCCTTTCATGCCAACCACAGGGAACAACAGCCAATCTGTTAATAGACATTTCAGTACCTGTAAAAAGAGACTAAATAAGAGGAGGTTACGATAAAGTACCTCTCTGAACAAAAGCACACATGGCTTTCCATCATTCAGTGAGGAATTTAACATCTCCATACACACACAAACACCAAATCAAAACCTAGCGAGCTCTGATTCGACTGAATTGCTTCACGCTCACTGCCATTGCTTTTAGCTGGAGCTTCCAGTCAAAATAAATAGCAACTGATTGGGGGGGTGGGCTGGTCTTTGTGATTAGCCTGCCTTTTATCCTGTGTGGCAGGAACATTAAAAAATCAACTTCATTACAGTATACAGCATGCTGTTTTGCGGCGGTGTCCATGTCCTACTATCCCTAAAACGAAAAGACACACGAGTCACAAATTGTTACGTGCAAACCTTGTGCCTGATGAATTTATGAGTAAACTACAACCCCGTTCTTGTGGAAAAAGACAGGGAGAGGGGAATGCGAGAGCAAAAGAGAGAGGCGGTAAACACAGGCGGACTGGTTTAGGGCCACATTTCCATCCACAGAGGGCAAACTCAACATGCATTTTCAACATGCAGTTCACCCAAATCATCATTTACTCAATCTCATGTTGTTTTAAACTTGTAAGACTTTCTTTCTGCATTGGAACACACACAAAAAAAGACATTTTGATTAATGTGCTGGTTGCTCTTTTTCATGTAACAATGAATCTGCTTTAGAAATGATGTAAAAGCACCATAGAATAAGCCATTTTATATTACAAATCTTATAAAGACACACTGTAAAATTTTTCCAGGATTTCACAAGATATAACTGTAATATTTCACAGTTAATTACATTATTACCACTTCACAGGCTTTAACTGTGATAATTCACAATATAATACCGTATTTAGACTTTTACTGTGAAAATAATGCAGGCGCGGGGCTTTTACAAGAAACTACTGTGAATGCCGTCTTTTTTGACTTTTTTGAGTGGCAACTGCGGCAGCGTCATCAGAGCGTCATCAGAGCTCTCTGATCTACGTGGTCCCATTCGGTGGATTCAGACAGCGGTAAGTGTTTAAATGTCAAACTTTATCAATTTGATGTTTTTTTATATGATAGTGCATGTAATTTAAAAGTATGAACCAAATTAGCGTTAGTTGTAGGTTCTGTTGTCATGTTTTTGTAACTTAGCTGGAGCAGACTCGCGTCGACGTTTAAGCGCGCAAATTTGAAAAGACGTTGGTTGTAGTGTTAATTATACCGTATTAAGTTAACTGTGAGATGTCTGATTAGATACACCGTCGAACATTTAACTTTAGCTTTACTTAAAGCTTATATTAGTTACTCTAACAGCGTTCTCTCTTTTACCACAGCTTCTACATTGACCGACGATACATAAAGTTATAAGGTAAGATGTGGCCTTAATGTGGGTATTATGACAGTTATTATCAACTAGATAAATTATGGTGTTTGTGGATTTGGGCAAAGGTGGATTAAATTCATCTAAAATTAGTAACTTTATAATTTTCTTCCCTGCTGTGTGTGTGAAACGGAGCAACCGTTGTCTTTCTGGTCAACAGAAAAATGAAGTGCGCATGTCCATGTATTTTTTTTTTATTTTTTTTATCTTGTCTCTGGAATTTTCCACTGCCAAAATAAATGTTTTGCGCGGCAGTTTTCCCGCTGTTAGACCAATGTGCACTTATCTGTGTTTTGCCAGTACATTAATGTTGGTTATAACTAGACAGTCCAAAGTAATTGCAGTGATTTGTATCTGTAGGATATACGTTTGTAATTATTGTCTTTTAATCGTCATCTGGTAATGGTGTTTGTATATTCAACTTAAATACAAACCGTATAGTTTAGTTTCCAGTAGCCTACAGGGTGGTGATGTAGCTTTCTAGCTACACTACACACTGTTCATTTTAAAGTTAAAAACCCGAGTAGTCCTTAATAGATTCTATATTTTCACATTTATCTTTAACTAATGTGTATATATTGTTCATTACTTTTTATGTGGTTCAGTAGTCTTTAGTAATTTAGGTGTGGGTGATCCAAATACAGGAGATCGTATTCGTTTTAATTCTCCGTTTCTAAACGAAAACGCAGTAGTGTGGACGGGGCCTTAATTTGTGTTTCTGTGCTGGAGACCAGACCAGATTAGACCAGAGACAAAGCTTAAAAAAAGTCAGAAACAACTAGAAAACTGGGTGCTTTATTGTGAAAAAGATATAAGAAATGAAATGTTTATCATATCATCTGTGAACGGGTAATAATTCTAGGAGGAAGAGTACAAGTAGAAACAGCCATAGGGAGATGGAGAGGCAACAGGCTCTTACTCCATCCTCTGCAAACGGAACATGTAAATTATGTAAATTGTTGTGTGCGAATGCTTTGCCTAGGTAAATCACACACCTCTACTTTGGTGAAGGTCTATTCTTGACTGTGTTTGTGATGGAAATGTTTTTCAGTTCAGTTCCATGCATTTTTTTTTCTGAATTACAGTACTTACACCTGAATTACACCTTTGTTTAAACTGAGCTAACTTTAGTTTGACTCTGTACTGCAAAAGCAGTGACCCACTGAAGGTGATGACTGGGAACTGACACCTTTTTCATCACACTTGAATTAAACTAACAGGTTTCTTCTGTCTTTTTGTTTGTAGGTGCTTCTTGGGCATCAACCCAGAGACAGGCACAAAATCTAAGAGGCAGAGAGGTCACATGAACCAGCAAGTCTGCACTCTTATCAGGAAGCTCATTGACTTCGAATGGATGTCAATCTAATGTAAGCTGTGTTCCAATTTAAGAACGGACTAATGAAACACAGTATCTGTGTTAAAGGAACACGCTGACTTTTTGTGACTTTATCTTATTCCCCGTATCCCCCAGAGTTCGATAAGTCTATACATACCCTTCTCATCTCCGTGCTTGCCGTAAATCTGTCTGAGGCACCCACCGCTAGCCTAGCTTAGCACAAAGACTGGAGGTAAACGGCTCCAGCTAGCATACTGCTCCCAATAAGTGACAAAATAACGCCAACATTTTCCTATTTACATGTTGTGATTTGTATAGTTACAGTGACTCTAACCATCTTCTAACCGTATACATACTGGGAACTATATTCTCAGAATATACTTGGGGAAGTAGCAGTGCTTCGCCTTCTGAGAATATAGTTCCCAGTATGTATACGGTTAGAAGATGGCTGTGTCTCATGTGACCTTGTTATTTGTACACGCTGTGACTATACAAATCACAACATGTAAATAGGAAAATGTTGGCGTTATTTTGTCACTTATTGGGAGCAGTATGCTAGCTGGAGCCGTTTACCTCCAGTCTTTGTGCTAAGCTAGGCTAGCGGTGGGTGCGTCAGACAGAGTTACGGCACGCACGGAGATGAGAAGGGTATGTATGGACTTATCTAACTCTGGGGGATACGGTGAATAAGCTAAAGTCCCAAAAAGTCGGCGTGTTCCTTTAAGCTAGATGTAGTTATGCAGTAAGAAGTTTACTGAAGCTATTAAAGGGTTAGTTCACCCAAAATTGAAAA
This sequence comes from Chanodichthys erythropterus, assembly GCF_024489055.1. Lineage (NCBI taxonomy): Eukaryota > Metazoa > Chordata > Actinopteri > Cypriniformes > Xenocyprididae > Chanodichthys > Chanodichthys erythropterus. The sequence goes on along the minus strand of NC_090238.1, from coordinate 11,803,434 downwards.
ATCTGTCATTAATTACATCCCCTCATGATGTTCCAAACACAAGAATTTTGTTCTACACAAATTAAGAAAATTTTAAGCAATCTGAGAGCTTTCTGATCCCACCTATAGACTACTATGTTATAACCATTTTCAAGTCCGAGAAAGGTAGTAAAACCATCGTTAAAATAATAATGACTACAGTGGTTCAACCTCAATGTTATGATGCGACGAGAATACTTTTTGTGCGCAATGCAATCACATGCATGATCGAGAACACATCACGTGAAACGCATCGGATACTGGCACAGAAAGGAAAAAAATTGTTGAATCAAGTCGGTATTCTATTTTGTGTTGTTTTGTTTCTGCGCAGTAAAAGTATTCTTGTCACTTCATAACATTAAGGTTTAACCACTGTATACATATGGACTATTTTAACAATCTTTCCTGGCCTTGAAAGTAAAATAATTGCTGTCCATGGAGGATACAGAAAGCTCTCGGATTTCTTAAAATATCTTAATTTGTGTTCCAAAGATTTTTGGGGTGAACTATCCCTTTAATGTGTTCTATAGTGTCTCCTGATTCAATGTAGAGTTTAGATAGACTGCAAAATAAATGTGTAAAATTAATTGTTTTTACGTTTATTTGAATTTAACATGCCTTGACGTCTAAAAAACGTCAAATTTACAGTACTTTACAATATTTTTAAGTGTAAATTTACATTACTTGCTACTGTGTTGAATTACTATGCAATTTAGCATGCAATTTTTACTTAAAGGGTTAGTTCACCCAAAAATGAAAATTCTGTCAGTAATTACTCACCCTCATGTTGTTCCAACCCCGTAAGACCTTCGTTCATCTTCGGAACACAAATTAAAATATTTTTGATTAAATCTGAGAGCTGTCTCACTCCTCCATAGGCTTCTAAGGGATTGAAACTTGCTGGCCCAGAAAATGTATTAAAGACATCATTAATATAGTCCAAGTGACTACAGTGGCTCAATCTTACGTTTACCAAGCAACGAGAATACTTTTTGTGCGCAAAACCCCCCCAAAAATAATGACTTTATTCCACTATTTTTTCCTTCTCTCTGGGCCTCGGGTGAATTCATGTAGTATAACAGCGTAGCGCTTCTGTGTAATATGTCACATGCATCACACACATGACCAGCGTCGGCCAATAGTGAGCATACGTGTGACGTATAACACAGAAGCGCTACGCTGTTATACTACAAGAAAAAACTCAAGGCCCACAGAGAAGGAAATGAATTGTGGAATAAAGTTTTTTTTTTTTTTTTTTTTTTTTTTTACGCACAAAGTATTCTCGTCGCTTTATAAACTTAAGATTGAGCTACTGGAGTCACTTGGACTAAAGATATCTTTAATACATTTTTCTGGGCCAGCAAGTTTCAAACCCTTAGAAGCCGATGGAGGAGTGATCCAGCTCTCAGATTTCATCAAAAATATCTTAATTTGTGCTCTGTAATTACTGACAGAATTTTCATTTTTGGGTGAACTAACCTTTTAACCTCAATCATGTTACTTTCAGTCCTGTTACTCAAGTGAAAAATAATAGGACTGGGTAAAAGTAACAGGAGTGATAAGAGTCCTGGTTTGTTGATTTAATATTAATTAAGAGTACTATTCACATAATTTTTTTTAAATAGTTGAAATTACTTAAATTGTAGACATTTTAGGATTAGTGTTACAATGCGAGCACCATACTTACAGGGAGTCAGTCCACCACAGAGTAACTTAAACTTTTTGTCTTTCTTATCTTTTGTATATAGTGGATAGAACCCACACTATGCAGGTGCCAGCTGCGATGGAAGGAGCGAGACACCTGCGACCCTCTCTATTCCCACCTTTTTGTCTTTTCTTACATCTCTCTCCCTCACTCTCTCTTCTCTGTCTCCTTCTTTCTCTTTTGACACACGTTCCTGTTACCCAGTGTCAATCCCTGTTGCCCAGTGTTTTATTCATGTAATTAAATTGTATTTTACTTCTAAAAAATAAAAGTTATGTCACTGTTTTTATCAGTTTTGTTTGGTCCTTCATTTATGCTAAATCACAGTAATAGATAGACATTCACAGTTATGTACAATAATTCTACAGCTGCTTACTGCTAAATTACAGTAATAGATAGACTAATTTCACAGTTAAATACATGAATTCTACAGCTGCTTACTGTTAAATTACAGTAATACAGACACCAACTGTAATTTCACAGTTAAATACATTAATTCTACAGCAGCTTACCGCTAAATCACAGTAATGCGATGTCATAATTACTGTGAAGTCACAGTATACAGCTGTCATTTCACAATAATTTACTGTAAAAATGTTACAGTAACTTACTGTGAAAGTCATGCAATTATTAACCTGCAATTTATTGTAAATTTACAGTCAAATAATTAACAGTGCATGTGATAGCTGTGTGTGGGTCATTGACAAATAAGGTTTTTAAAAGTGTAAAAAAAAAAAAAAACATAATGGAGATATAAATAATATAATTAATGTTTTGTTATGTGTTAACAATGAGATTGTGTTATATATATATATATATAAATATAATAAATTAACACTGCTTTTGTCATTTTATACAAGATTGACAAAATTTGTCACCAAAAAAGTCATTCGGTATCACCAAAATTTCGGTTTTACCGAATGACACTTTCGGTTATACCAAATGACAATATTTTCAAACAATGCTAACAGGGTGATATCTAGCTAGTTAGCTTGCTAGCAAAAGGACAATCAAACATTTTATATTTAGTGCAAGTTTTTAAAATATTACAATATTTTCCATGTTTTATAGCGGTTGTATCAAATGACCCAATGTTTTGGGACATGCGTATGATCAAGTGAAAACATGAATTTTTCAAATAGTTAAGAAAGTTAAAGGTGCTAAAGAGGATCTTTTCGTCGACTGAGAAACCAAAGGCTGTTAGTGAGTTTTTGAAATGAGCGTATGCGTAAGAACAACCCCCCCTCCTTCACAGCTCAGTTCAAGGGAACGCCTCCCAAAACTCGTGCACGAGTACTGGAACACGAGTGTTTACCACCAGCATTCGCTGTGTCGTGTTAGTGGATTCATTATGAAGGTAACTCATAATCTGCAGTTGTTACTCCCGTCTCATGACAAAAACATTGCATGCGGCGCTTGTGGAATGTGGAAAGTTACTGGAGCGCGCAGCCGCGCTCGTCTTTAAAAGGAACGTCACGGCAGTGATTGACAAGCCAGAGGGCCAATCGTTTATGCGATGATCGCGTAAACGATTGGCTGATGTTTTTAAGGCCCTACCTTGTGCACAGATGATGTATATTAATCTTATTAATTTCAGTGCACCTAATAGTCTTTTATCAGTTAGTAAAGACAGTTTCAAGTAATATTGCAAAATTTTATAAACAAAACATCCTCTTTAGCACCTTTTATAGGTGTGTTCGACATCGGCTGTGGCTGGATGCAATCGATTGGCGAGAGTTTGCATACTTTTTAATCACAGTTAAATAAATGCAATATTTGACTAATACACCAATGTTTCAGAGACATTTTATTGATATAGCGCTTTTTACAATGCAGATTGTGTCAAAGCAGCTTTACATTGATAACTGGTACATAATTTGGCTGCACAGCAGCTCTTAAATAATAGTGTCAACACAGGCAGATCAGAAGTACTGTTGAATAAATGTCAAGAATACTATTGAATATCAAATGTCAAGTGTCCCCAACTAAGCAAGCCAAAGGCGACAGCGGCAAGGAACCCAAACTCCATCAGGTGACATCAGGTGGCAAACAAGTGGCAAATAGGTGTTAAAATGGAGAAAAAAAAAAACCTTGGGAGAAACCAGGCTTAGTCGGGGGGCCAGTTCTCCTCTGGTGAACAGTGCTTTGTTACAATCAGGTTGCTATCATAAAGTTCTACAATAAAGTTCAATATAAACATATACTATATAAAAACTAATGTAGTGGGGTCTAAGTTTTTTATCAGTTTTATTTTGATAAACATGACACAATATAACATTGCAACTACATGAAAAGAGCTTTAACTCTTATAAAATACAGATTTGTGAGCATTAGTGAAACTAAAGGCGTGACAATAAACACGAAACACACGTGATCGTTGTCATGCGGTGAATCCGGCCAATCATGAAACAGCTGTGTCGTCATCAGCGCTCATGCAGCTCCTCTCGAGAAACTGCGCTGGCTGACCTGGAATCGCTCTTGCAGTACTTTGAAGCCATACGTCACAGTCGCATGGCGTCTGCGCTGTCTCAAGTCGGACAAAATTTCTTACCGGCATGCACTGCTTCAAGTCAGCCACCGATCGGTGTGTGCAGCGCTGCATCAAGTCGAACAAGCCTAATTACTTTGCTTCATCACCATGTGGTCCTTTGCAAGTGTCTGAATGATGTCACATCCTGTCACATGATATTGACCACATGACTTTTATATTGGTTACTCCGAATGACATAAATGAAATTCATTTTCCAGACATTCTTTTTCATAACACAGCAACGATTTCTACAACTAATTTTAATACCATTTTACACTATGTTGATATATAATGTTATAAAATCATGCCAGAATAAAAAAATTATACATTTATTACATTTTAAGATATTTTAATCACAAATGAAATGGCTGTATTAGCCTTTGACCTTTTGACACTTTAAAATACATTTAAATGTAGCAAAATATAATTAAAACCTTTTAAGATTTGATAAAAGAGATCTACCTTACATACTTTTGGATATATGCAAAGAATTAAATATGTAATCAATTTTACTTCACAAAAAAAACAGAAAAAAAAAACAAAAAAAAAAAAACAGGTGTGAATACATTTTTAAAAGCAATGGCATTCCAAGTTCTTTGATATAGCGACACCTTCGGATTGAGAATGGTGAACATGTGGGTCATGTGAACCACTTTTATAATTCTTTTAGGGTCCATTTTTAGGGCCTCATTCACCTCAAACAATACAACTTGTGTTCCACGCAGGACACGGGTTCAGAGCACAATGAGGGTGCACGAGTTAACGACTAAAAATGTTCATGTTTAGACGAACAACACACTCTGTGTTTCTGCGTGGATATCGAATGCATATTGATTTTGCTAATGAATTCCAAATATTTCAGGCGAGTGAGAAACACACAGTGTGTGTAATTAACTTCTCTCCAGCCTCACTCTCCCAGCGCTCCAGCCCCTTCGCTCGAGCCGTGTCACCGGGCTATTGTGTTTACCGTGCGTGAGTGTGTGCGTGCGTACGACACTGTCCTCTCTCTCTCCCTAAGGATGTTGCAGCAGTAGCCGTCTAATGAAGTCCCACAGAAGGGAGCTAAACCTGTCTTGTTTTTTCATGCTCTCCTTTTGGGCCAAGAACTTAATTGGGGACTGAGTATCCAATTAACGCTGAACGATTGAGGGGACTCATGTGGAGAGCATAAGGTGGCTCGGCTAATATTGTTTGGTGCTGCCTTGTACGGGAGCAGGATACGGTGGAGGCGGGGGCTTTAAGTGGGTAGGAGGGAGCTTTGGGGAGGGTCTAAATGGAACCATCGTTTAGCCTAGTGGCCGGAGGGACGTTTAATATCGAGGGACACTGATCGTTTACTGTAAGTGCTCGCTCCTTCTCCACCCCTGTCCAGCTGCCGCTGTGAAAAACCCATTAGTGTGTTTATGAGCACGGAGGACACTGGATGTTCACGCAAACAAAGCCGGATGTCCTTTCCGGAGACCAGCACAACTAGGTCACAAACAAATGCGAGGACAGGCAAGCGCTTCTTTGGAGAGGAGAAAAAAATCACATTAATGCCACCGGGACAGGGAGTCCCTCAATCCCTTCTTCATTAAAACTAAATAAAAAAGCCAGGTCATTTATCTCTTTCCCTCTAAAGCCATAAACACAAATAGGTTCACTCTCCTATTTTTCTCTCACTCAGTTCTACGGCATATATCATTGACAATAAAAGTCCGCTTCTCGTGATTTACTGTACTAAATTGGAATGTAAAGAAAGAGAGAGATAACAGGGGTAATTGGAAGAAATATGGTAAGGATAATAACACCAGGGTTGCCATTAAGTTGTCTCCTTTGAAGAAGTGAGATGGTGAGACGCACCGGAGAGGGCCACTGGCATTGCAGCCTAACATTGGCGGCTAGTCAACGGATTTAATAAAAACTAGCCTTGCATACTGAGTAAGCCAACAATGGTGGGCGAACCCTGGGGGGCACGAACCCTCAAAAGCGTTTCAGCTGGGTCCTCAAATAACAAACGGACGCTAGATCATTGTGTCTGTTATTAATTGGATTACAATTAGCCAGATTTAACCCTTATTAATGGGGCTTCCATATAGATGACGCGGCAGACCCCTGAACGCCCCAGCCAGAGAGGGGCCCAGCGCTGATCTCGGGATACGGTGGAAACCTGGAGGATGACAGTGACAAATCATCACTAAATTACAATAACTTCACGCCATCCCATGCAAGGTGCAGAGAGAGGGAGGGAGAGGGGGAAAGAGAGAGCATGACTATATAAATCATGACATTCATCCACAAAAGGAGCATATAAGGTGGAGGTGCTTATGTAAAGAAAACATATTAAAGAAATGGGAAAATTGGTTTTTAAGGAGAAAAAAAAACTTTTGGTATTATAAAAACAAATCATGCCATTAACTGTTCAAGTTTGTGAACTGAAATCGGGAAGGTCAGTATTTGGGTGAATCTAAAAAAAAACAAAAAAAAAAAACAAGTCCAGGTAAAATTCTAAGAAAGAGTTTATGTCTTAAGAGTAAAATGACAAAATCCCTTTTTTTTTTTTTTTTAAGAAAAGAAGATTCCTTAGAAGCGATATCCGGCTCACCCTATAAACAATCAAATGAAAAAAAAACAAAAACTATTTGTATAAAGAAAATGAAGCCCATTTTTAGCATTGTGACATTACTTTCATGAAAATTAAGTATATTTTCTCCCTGATTTCTCTCAATGTTTATATAATATGTGCACTATATAAAAATGATATATAAATTAAAATCACATTATAATAATCAGATTGATTTTTCATTGTGATAATGAGAATTAGGGGGTAAATTTTGCCAAGAAATCAAATCTTTAGGCTCCAATAAGCTTCATTTATATATATTTTTTTTATTTTATCTATCTATCTATCTATCCATCCATCCATCCATCCATCCATCCATCCATCCATCCATCCATCCATCCATCCATCCATCCATCCATCCATCCATCCATCTATCTATCTATCTATCTATCTATCTATCTATCTATCTATCTATCTATCTATCTATCTATCTATCTATCTATCTATCTATCTATCTATCTATCTATCTATCTATCACATATATATACACACACATATATATATATACAATATAATTATAATTATATAATTATTATATACATATATATATATATATATATGTGATATATATTATATATATATATATATATATATATATATATATGTGATATATATATATATATATATATATATATATATATATATATATATATATATATATGTGATATATATTGGTGTGAAACAAGAATCGGAGATTCACCCAAGTGTATATCATGACACATATTCTGTATATATATATTCATCTGATTAAATTATTATTTTTTTGTTGATATTATTTAATTAGTTGCTTCCTTACTAATATAATCATAGCAAGTGTGTATATAAGGATTTCTAAATGTGTGCATGTTACCAAGGGGACAGTAACCAGGGCACGCTCAGGAGCACCATGGGAGAAGGGGAACATCATTACTGTGTATTCGGCTCAAAGCCACCACAGGAGGCCACCGTACCACATGCAGGCAGACTTATCATCAAAAGTGTTCGAAATGGCTCATTCATTACAATTGGTGATGGGGTTGGTCGGTCACATAAAGCAAATTTTTGCTTCTCATTCGGACAGTTTCCCTTTATGTTTTTTCCCACAAAGCCCTTACAAAGTCCAGATAGCAAAGAGACAGCAATGAGACATTTGAATGGCTTTGTAGCTTATCTTACTCTTGACCCACGTACGACAACAAAAACCTTTGATACTGAATCTATTCGCTGACACTGCTCACGTTCCCAAAGCAAGCCACTTCCGACCCCCGGCCTCTCCCGCCGTGCCCCCGGTATGTATAAATGGTTTACGTCTTCACCCTCAGCAGCGCACCGTATGTATAACTGCTCTTTTGCTTCCACTTTTTGTCCTCCCAGCAAAGAACCAGTAATGTTAAGGACGTCCTATTTGAATGACACCTCTATTGTGTCAGCGGAGGCAGGGACAGCGGTCCTTTGGACTTGAACTTCAACTTGACCTCCTCGCCTGGATCAGATATCAAAACACAGTGCCATCTGGCCCAAGTTCTGCCCCCAGTGTGGGCTCAGGAGTGCAAGGTTAATATCATACGGTTAGGGAGCGGAATAGAGACTGCAATTATCTTCAATTCCAGGACAGAAAATCCTATTATTTGATCCTCGGTCTGACAGATGGAGCGGCAGACACATCCTCTCCCATTCCTGAGCAAACCAATCTGGTGGCTGGAGCCACAGCAACAGAGAAAGAACACAATGGTGGGAGAGGGCAGAGGGTCAGCAAGGTTAGCCCTTTTTTGTGTCAAGGAGGAGTGGTGCTTCATGAAACCTGAGCTGGTCGTTTCTTCTCCTCCCCACAAGCCGGACACCACAATAGAACCCGCAGGGCTGTTTGAAGCCCTCAAGCATTAGTTGCTGCTGGGAGCTGGAGAAGCTGATGACGTTATCTTATGGGAACCACTCTCTCAAAGGGGTCTCGCAACCTTATGGTTCATCATCATCATCATCATCATCATAATGTTGCAAAAATAAGGGAGGGGGGGAATCAGAAATCATAGTATTAAACAAATCTGCAAAAGATTATAAAACATTTTGTATATATATATATTTATTTATATGCTGACAGCCCTAATATATAATATATTGTGTATTATAAAAATAATTTATAAAACATTTTGTATATATTATATATATATATATATATATATATATATATATATATATATATATATATATATATATATATATATATAAAATGTTTTATAAATTATTTTTATAATACACAATATATTATATATTAGGGCTGTCAGCATTAATGTGATTAATTCAAAATCCTTAACACGTTAAAATAATTTAACACAAATTAGCGAAGCACATCAAATTAACGTCATTTACATCACAGTTTGAGGATCTTAGAAGTCAGGAGTTTAGTCAATAGCACAAGCACCTGTAATCCTGGTAGGTGGAAATTTATATTCTAACCCTTTTTAACCTGAATTCGCTTCTCTGTTTGCGATCAGATCATTTTAAGCCGCTAACTCTGGAAAAGTTCTGGGAAAAGCTTATTTCATCAAAGATGGCAGAGAGAATAGAGACTCACGTTGCGTATTCAGTTAATTATTAATTCCAGTGTGTATTTCCCCTTAAAGGGTTAGTTCACCCAAAAATGAAAATTCTGTCATTCATTACTTACTCTCATGCCATTCCACACCCGTAAGACTTTCGTTAATCTTCGGAATGCAAATTAAGATATTTTAGTTGAAATCTGATGGCTCCGTGAGGCCTGCACAGGGAGCAATGACATTTCCTCTCTCAAGATCCATAAAGGTACTAAAAACATATTTAAATCAGTTCATGTGAGCACAGTTGTTCAATATTAATATTATAACGTGACGAGAATATTTTTGGTGCGCCAAAAAACAAAACAAAATAACGACTTATATAGTGATGGCCAATTTCAAAACACTGCTTCAGGAAGCATCGGAGCATAATGAATCAGCGTGTTGCATCAGCTGTTCGGAGCGCCAAAGTCACATGATTTCAGCAGTTTGATGGTGGACACGCGATCCGAATCATGATTCGATACGCTGATTCATTATGGTCAAAAGTACGCTAGCCATAGGAAAAAACGCTTTGGTGGACACACGGCCTTACTGCATGCACCGCAACTTTTAAAAATGGTGGATGAAATGAAATGCTGCATGTTAACTGCGTGAACTCAAATCAGCATGTTCAGCGCCCAAGTCCCACCCTGAAATTTCCTGAACTTTGAAAAAGTACTACCACATGAGCAGGGGCTTTCTGATGGGGAAATTTTTACCAGGAACTTAATTTAGACCCTGGTTCCTGTGGTTGAAACACACCGAGTACTAGCCCAAAGTTCCTAGTTCCTTGGGTAAGTTCCTGCGGTGGAAACGAGGCTATACTATACACTGTGAATTCTGTTTGTTTTTTTGTTTTTTCCTGTAATTTTTTCATGTGCATACATTTATGAATTATATGGACTCCTTATTTGGTGTCCTTTTCCAGGCTCAAAGTATCCTTATGGAAAAACACCTAAATATACCTTGAAAAAAGCTTGCAGAAAATAAAGTTTGTGAGAGTCAGATAGATAAATAGAATGTGATATTTACATATCCTTGCAAAAAAATAAATAAATATTGCTGCTTCTTACTAGGGCTGTTCAACGATAATCATGATTACCGTGTACAAAATAAGAGTCTGTGTTTACGTAATATATGTGTGATTGTTTTGTGTGTATTATGTATATATAAAATACCCACACATACAAGAAAAATATCTTATATTTCTATAAAAAATATTTAATTTATATAATATATATATTTATATATTTATACATGCATACATTTCTTAAATATATACATGTATGTGTTTGTATTTATATATACATAATACACAAAACAATCACATATTACGTAAACACAGACTCTTATTTTGTACATGATAATCACGTTTATCGTTGAACAGCCCTACTTCTTACCTATGCCATGATTTTAAGAAGGACCATTTCTTATTTTAACAGCTGAAAACAACATTCCTGATAAGGGGCTGCAAAAGTCATCCAACATAAAATGCCATGACAAATCCAGCCACAAAATGACCACAATTGTGGTGTTTGATTGTCCCAAAATAGGCACGCCATGTTCCATAAGCCACATGCAAGACATTGCCCCGGGCATCCCATGGGCCCTGTGTTCAAGGAAGGATCTCGGTTCCCTGCTCAACCGTTGCCTACAGTTACTGCAGCAACACTGATGGTCCAGGACAAAACTACTAAGGTGGACTGAACGTATTAATTGCACTTGGGCAACCAAACCTTACATCGCTGATCTTCAAAGCACTGACAGTATCATTGCAAACATTTCCATCACTGCAGCCATCTATCAAGAAAGATAATTGACTCCCTGTTAATAAAATGAGGTTCAGTGTCCCATAAATTGCTTGAATAAATACGTTTTGTTTCTTTAAACGACACACCCAGCATGAAGACCATTAGACAGTGAGACCTAATCGAAGACCCATAGCTCACAAGCAAGCATCCAGGCGTATTTTTAGGCAATGTGATTTTGATATCGCTGAGAGACAACGATCATGGGCTAACGGGGCGGAACGCAAGTTTGAACATCCTCTTTAGGACCCCTTCAGAGTTCATTAGAACATCTACCAGCACTTCATTAGATATCTTTCAGTGGGCATGAGATACGTGTCCATGTCACATTAATTAAGACTCCTGCCTCTTCTATTTTCTCGTCGGTGTCACAGGCAGTTATTGGGCCTGTGCTTGGCACTCCTCACTTGTCTGAGACATGGAGAGGTTGAGGGAGTCGTCTGAGAGAGCCCTGATGAATGGCACGGACAGTTTGGAGTAAGAGAGCTCGCCTCACGCTGATGAACATGTCTTTTTGATGACCACTAAACCCACTCAATGCCGCTGCCAAGGGTAAATCGAATTAAAGATTGCAATTTGGCCCGCAGACTTGGACTTGGCACTTTCGTTTTGGACAAGTCTTTCGCCTGGAGGATCAACGGCTTACGAGGCACAGCTTTTTCAACTTACAAAGAGTAAAAGCACACACTACACTGGCTGAATCCAGCTCATAATATGGAAAAGAAAGAAAAATCAGTTACTTCTTTTTTTTTTTAGTTTCTACCCTGTTTTCCCCAAAACAGAAATTAAGCGTGTATCTACATTTTATCATGTGTAGTATCACCTTTGAAAATTGCAGGTAGTGGAGTGTTTAACATTCTCTTGTCAAGCATACCCCTGCTGGGACAATAAATGCCTGTCCAGTTTTGCTCACAGCGGCGGCGGCAGATTAGAAACAGCAGGAGGACGGTGTAGTGTGAATACAATACCGATAAGAACGCGCGTCTTAGCCCCATTGCTATGCCTTTCCTCGGTGAATGTGAGAACCTGCTGTTTTCTAATATTTACACACAACTAGAATCGCAAATGTACCATAACTGCATTGAAAGAGCTCTTTCTCTCTCGGCCATGTAAAATCAGTATATTTCTTTTTCCATGTGTGGGTATTTCAGAATGGGGGCACATGGGGACGGGAATAAATACAAACACAATAACAGTGAAATTTATTTCATCTAAAGGAGGAGAGAAAGATAGAAAAAAACAGAGCTGGTGTTGATAAATCAGACAGAAGAATCTAGTCTTTTATACCCCCAAAACACAAATGAAGATAAGAGCTGGACAAATTTATCAGATGCCCTAACAGAAAAAAGTATGAAGTCTGCGATTATAATTACTTTGGAACCATCATTGACGACCTTTAATTTTTCCATTCTATTACTGCTAACTACCCCCTTCTCTTATTCTGATACTAACCTGTGGCTCTGAATGTTGGATTTTTGTAGAACAGAAAATGCCACTGTACCAGAAATGTAAAATAAGTGTGAATGTGGTTTGTATTCCAACATGAAGCCAACAGGATCTGATCCAGGTTCATTTACATGCTCCTGTAAAACAGTATATATATACACATATCTCACACACTTTCATTCAGGTTTGGGGGCAGCGACTTTTAAAAGTCTTTTAAAGGGTTAGTTCCCCCAAAAATGAAAATTATGTCATTTATTACTCACCCTTGTGTCTTTCTACACTCGTAAGGCATTAGTTCATCTTTGGAACACAAATTAAGATATTTCTGATGAAATCCAATGGCAGTCAGTGAGGCCTCCATTGCCAGTAATGTCACCAAACTTCTCAAGATTCAGAAAGGTACTCAAAACATATTTAAAACAGTTCATGTGACTAAAGTGGTTCAACCTTAATATTATAAAGCGATGAGAATACTTTTTGTGTGCCAAAAGAAAGCAAAATAACGACTTCAACATATCTAGTGATGGCCAATTTCAAAACACTGCTTCGAAGCTTAACGAATCGTTTGTTTCAAATAAATTGTTCAGAGCGCCAAAGTCACGTGATTTCAGCAGTTTGATACGGGATCCGAATCAAAAGATTCGTAAAGCTTCGAAGCTTCATGAAGCAGTGTTTTAAAATCGCCCATCACTAGATATTGTTGAAGTCGTTATTTATTTTTTTTGGTGCACAAAAAGTATTCTCATTGCTTTATAATATTAAGGTTGAACCACTGTGGTCACATGAACTGTTTTAGATATGTTTTGAGTACCTTTTTGGATCTTGAGATGTTCAGTTACATTTTTGGCAATGGAGGCCTCACTAAACCATCGGATTTCATCAACAATATCTTAATTTGTGTTCTGAAGATGAACAAAGGTCTTACGGGTGTGGAACGGCATGAGGATGAGTAATTAATTACATAAGTTTCATTTTTGGATGAACAAACCCTTTAAGCTCACCAAGGCTGAATTTATTTAAAAAAAAAAAAAAAAAACAGTTAAAACAGTAATATTGTGAAATATTACGATTTAAAGTAACATTTTCTCTTTTTAAATGTTTTTGAATGTATTTAAAAAAAAAATCTTTTTTTTTTTTTTTTTCCCAGTAATGGCAAAGCTGAATTATCAGTATCATTACTCCAGTCCTCAGTGCCCCATGATCATTCAGAAATTATTTTTATATGCTAATTGGGTGTTAAAGAAACATTTCTTATTATTAATGTTGTGCTTTTCATCACTTGTGCTGCTTAGTATTTTTGTTAAAACTGTGATACTTTAATTTTTTTTATTGATGGTGGGGAGGGGTTGGGGGGTGTTAAAAAAAACAGCATTTATTTGAAAAATATATATATATATTTTTTTTTATCTTTTATCTTTTGATCAAGTTAATCCCTCCTAATTACCACAAACATTTGAACAGTAATGTAGCCCTAATAATTAATTAAAATGATTTCCCCTTTTTCCAGTCCCTGTTTTAGTGTAATAAATGGAGAACCATCTTGCCATTCCCTAATCTGTAAAGTTTCAAGAGTGCAGCAAGCCAATAAAAGTCAGTTTCAAAACAAGAGCACTAGTTACCGTTAATAACAACCAACCCCCTTCCGAAACGTTGAGGAAAGCAGAGAGCCAGTGAAACCTCTGTGAGGAGAAATTATTTTCCAGCATTCAGCCCTCCAGCAAACCCCAACAGCCCAAGCCAAACTCTTAGAAACTAAGAGAGTGGATCTAAACACAGGTCAATCAATGGCCACAGTCAGGCCCATCAAAGCAGCATGTCCTCCGGTGAGGTACAGGTGGTAATGTTGTGTTTAAGGTTTGCCTCCCCCACCCACCTTCCTCCCCCCAGCTGTGCAATCATTATGTACTACTGCCCCCTACTGCGGAGCAATGGCTGTGCGCCCTGAAGGTCAGTGGTGAGGAAGGGGAAGAAAGCGCACAGGGGTGCACTTTAGTCCTCACTGTTGGAACAATCGATGCCGGCATCAGCTCAGGGCTCACGCGGCTCCGCTCTGAAAACAAACATTAGGAGAAACATCTTCCCCTTTCACTGTTCTTGCTGGGCCAACTGAGTCTAACTAGAGTTAACAAGGCAACCAAGGCTGTGGTCCCCCTCAGCAAGGAAACCAGAGAGGGTGAAAGGTGGGAGATTGGCCTCAGAGGAGCTATGAAATGGGCAAATTGGGTATATAACAGCATCAAAGATGTTTTTTGTGTACATGAGAGAGAATCGCTAAGTTGGCCCTAGAGCAGATGATGATGGACAACTGCAATCAGTTTAGTGTTAAAAGAAAGCACAACTCATTGTTTTTGGAAACTAAACAAGTTGCAAAGGTTTGGAAACTTAAGTGCATCCATTTAACGTGCCTCGCCCAGGTTTTGATTACTTAGCGGTTTGACTTTATACGTCACATTTTACAGAGCATGCTGAAGCATTGAGAAATCAAATTCATCTGGGGCTCAGCCACAGTCTTATTTTCCAATTAATAATACATTTCTCACTTCATTTCTAGTTAAAGGGTTAGTTCACCCAAAAATTAAAATTGTCATTAATTACTCATCCTCATGTTGTTCCACACCCATAAGACCTTTGTTCATCTTCAGAACACAAATTAAGATTAAATCTGAGAGGTATCTGACTCGTCCATAGACAGCAGTTTAACCACCAACTTTCAGGGTCCAGAAAAGTACTAAAGACATCATTAAAATAGTCCATGTGACTGGTTCAACCTTAATTTTATGAAGCGACGAGTACTTTTTGTGCGCAAAAACAAAATTTTTTCAATAACATCTCTTCTGTGTCATTCTCTTAGGGTTCGTTCACACAGAATGCATTTTTGCTTTGAAAAATGCGAGAAGTGGCAGTGGAATGGGGAAAAACTGTTTTCTAAAATTTGATGAAATTGATTTTAACTCGAGTGCCACGTTTTGTGTGATGTTGACGCAGGAGCCGGCCAATAATGAGTCAGCGTTCTGATGTAAACACAGAAGCACTGCCTGTACTGCATCAACTGAACAGGAGAATGACACAGAAGAGAGAATATTGTTGAATAAAGTCATTATTTTTGTTTTGGCACACAAAAAGTATTCTCGTCGCTTGATGAAATTATAAAATTGAACCACTGTAGTCACATAGACTATTTTATGTCTTTAGTACATTTCTGGACCTTGTAAGTGGTGGTTACATTGCGGTCTATGGACACGTCAGATACCTTTCAGATTTCATCAAAAATATCTCAATTTGGGTTTTGAAGATGAACAAAGGTCTAACAGGTGTGGAATGACATGAGGGTGAGTAATTAATGACAGAATTTTCATTTTTTGGTGAACTAATCCTTTAATTGTGATCTTCATTTAAATAATCCAAAATAATATTTGCTCATATATATATGCCTATTTTCAAAAACCAAAAATGCAACATGACTAATGTGTTTTGAACCATTAACTTAAAAACTTGGCTCGTAAAGCTATTCATGAGTTGGACTACAAGTTACCAGTTTGAATCAGTATGAAACTGCATTTGTAAGTGAAATTTAACCAAATAAATTAGAATCAGTATCAAATATAAACTAGACCCTGTGAATCAGAAATGAATCAGCAGATCTGTATTGATACAATGCATTGATTCTTTCTTAAATTGTGGTGGCAACTTTCTTGTGCTGAAAAAAAAAAAAAAAAAAAAAAAAAAATGCCTGAGTTTGGTTTTATTTATTACAAGTGCATTTCCCCAAACTCCTGGAAAACATAACTCTGCTCTTCCAATCACGACCCTGTACACATGCCATATCTATTATTCATGTATTCTAACCTGTCCTCATCAAATTATTCCTGTCCCCTCAATGTCATATCAATTTTACTGCGATTACAAAGCAAACAATTCAAGATGACATTTGGACCTAAAAATACGCCTGCGAACGCTGTCGTGTGTTATCAAAACCAGCGATAAAGTTACAATGCATAACAAGTGGTGCAGCCACAACTAACTTTTAATGATAGCTCTTTGAAGCCATTTCCTAGCGGAGAACAGGAAGTTAAGAAAGACTCAAGCGAGAGTGACATGGAAAGTAGGACCCAAGTGCTAGTCTTTTGTCTCCACCTGATCAAATGGCAGCCGAGCGGAAAGGCGCAGAGCCCCCTTCTCCAAACGCACGTACCCGGCTCAGTGGCGTCTGCCACACGTTCGCCTGCCTCGATGCAGGTATCAAAGACCAGCTCGCCTCTCCCACAGACGTCGGAGTGCCAGCCGCACGGCGGCTTTCATAGCACAACAACAAGGGGAAAATGTGGCGGGGGAAGAGTCGGGACTCTGAGCTCCTTCAGGGATTTCCTTATCGGGGGCAAAGCAATCCCCTCTGGACCTCATCCGCATAGGCTTGATTATTCAAGGCATTACAAAGGAATGAAAATAACTCACAACTCAAAGCCACTGTCGTTTTTTTTTTTACCCCTTATTTATTATCATTTCACTTCGAGAGAGCGTGCCCAACACCCTGCTAAAGTTTAAGAAAATGCAACCACAGAGAACAAATACAGACCAGACAATTTAAAAGATACAAAAAGGAAACAACTTGAACTAGAGTGCGAAGGGGATTAAGAGTTCTTCTTAGGCCTTCCTCTGCTTTTCTTCACCGCTGGCTCAGAGGAGGCCTGAGCTTCTTTCTTCGCCGGCCGCTTCGCAGGACTCGCCGCCTTTTTAGCCCCATTCACTTCTAAACAGGTTACATGTTCATCCATTGTTACTAAACTTGACGAAGACAGCTAAAAAAAGTTCAGCTAGAGGTTACTCTAAGGTCCATAAGCATGGCTTACCCTTCTTCTGTGGAGCTCGCCTCTTCTTTGCGGGAGCGCCTTCGGTTTCATCAGCAGGCTGGTCTTTCTCCTCGGCTTTCTTTCGCTTGGGAGTCTACCAGTCACAAATAAAGACACAAACATGGGGATGAAAAAGATGGAAGAGCAGTGGTCATTTCACTTGCCTACAGCAACCTTGGAGGAAGTTCAAATCAAATATTAAGAAGGGACCCTTTGCTCTACATGCACATGAAAACGACTGCATGCGCCTTCAGCGTTGTGAACGCTTGAGGAGATTTAATTATGATTCAGCTATCCAGTAAATCTGACAGGAACAAATAATATTATTTGAATGTCACACGCGATACATGTGTACTACCATTCAAAAATGTATGGTCAGTAAATTGTTAAAACATTTATAATAAAAAATGTTTCTTGAGCACCGAATGATTTCTGTATGCTGTACGCTGATGATTTGGTTATTTATTCTCCAAGCAGTGCTGGTTTTCAACAGCTGTTAAATATATGTTCTGATTATGGGACCAAATATGATGTATAGAACAAAAGGTGATATGGATCTTAATTTTCCAGGTTTTTATCTGGCAGGGCAAGTACTAAATATATGCACTAAAATAAAATATTTGGGACATATCATTAATGATGAAATGGGTGATGAGGATATGTACAGGCAGCGCCGCATGTTATATGTCTAAGCTAATATGTTGGTAAGAAAATTTTATATGTGTTCAGATTAGATTAAGATAAACCTTTTTAGAACATTTTGTACTTCTCTTTATACTGCTCCTTTATGGATGAAGTTTAAAAAAGTGAGCTTCAGACTGCTTACAATGATTGTATGAGAATTCTCTTGAAAAAACTAAGGTGGAGCAGTGCAAGTAATCTGTTTTGTATGTCAAGAGTAAGAACTTTTATGGCTTTAATGAGAAATCTGATGTATACATTTATTTGTGAGCTGGATAATTCACAGAATGCTATTATTATGCTGTTGTCGAATCCTAGGCAAAGTGTGATCCGATACCAGTCATCTATGAGAAAATATTGGTATAATTGTCTTTTTTAAACATTTTGTTTGTATGTTGTATGTCTCTTTTCTAATGGACCTTGAGTCTGGAAATAAATGTTGAATGAAAATCAGCATATTAGAATAATTTCTGAAGGATCATGTGACACTGAAGACTGAAGTAATGATGCTGAAAATTCAGCTGTCCCATCACAGGAATACATTAAAAACATTAAAACAGAAAACAGTTATTTAAAACAGCAATAATATTTTGCAATTTTATTTTTATCAAATAATTGCAGCCTAGGTGAGCATAAGAGACTTCGGTAGCACTTTATTTTACAGTCCTGTTCCCCATGTACATACTATGTACTTATTATCATAATTGCAATAACTAGGTACTAACCCTGAACCTACCCCTAAACCTAACCTTAACCCATGTAGTTACCTTATAAATCCCAGTACTTTCTTAGGTAAGTACACAGTAAGTACATGTAAGTGCACGGACTGTAAAATAAAGTGCAACCGAGACTTCTTTCAAAAACTTACCAAACCCAAACTTTTGAATTCAATATTGAGAATCTTTCTTAAAACTCCAAATAATAAAACCTACTATGAGTTAATATGAACAGTTTCATCAATCAAAAATCCTTTTTTCTCCTCAATGAAAACTCTAACATAGAAGCTCAAGTCCTCAATTCAAGGAAATCATGCTAACCGAACCAGGGGTTATGAAGAAGATGCACTTAACGACAGCAATCAAATTCTCCCTTTTCTTCACTCAGACTGCATAATGAATGCTCGCCCCTCTCTCGGACTTGAACTATCATCCTTACTAGCCCCCCCCCCCAACACCCCCTCACATTTCCCTTCCATTTTGCCAATTGCTGCCTCATGATTACCATCCAGACCCTGCTGAGCTGAACAGATTGGCTCGATAATTACATACAATAACGGCAGTGGGCAGGTAACCCTCAGCTGGCATGGGCCAGCTCCCTGGTGGCACCTTCCATATGCAAACTGCATTGTGGGAAGCGAGGAGAGTCCGTCCCCTCCCGTCGTAAGTGCGGCTCGCTGATTGTCGGCCCGCGCCGACTCCAAGGTTACCGTGTCAGCAAATTTGTGATACATTAGCAGGGAATAAACACAGGCACTCAGGACCTGTCTGTGGGAGGAAGAGGAGGGGCCACTGGGATAAACACCCGGGCGCTGGAGAGAACCTGAGATGCAGACGGCTTTGTTGCCAAGAGCTCTTTGTGCCGGACCCCATGAATGAAGCCACAGTCTTATCATTTTCACAAAGTATATGCCATCGAGGGCATCTTTGCGGGCTCGGACAGTTTGTTTTACACAAAATACGTGACGGCTGCAGAATTCACATCTAAAGATCATTTCGCTTGAAATCCAGATAACACGATTCAATGATTAACAACCTCTTTTGCAAGTCTTCAGAGATGCGGTATTATTTCAGAGTGAGATCTCATACCAGCTGACACCTTGAGGGTGCTGACTGCACTATAAGATAAGAAACTAAGGTCAAATTACATTCTTCCACTTGAAATGCAGAGATAAATACTAAAAATGAAGATTTTAAACTAACAATTCATAAAAATATTAACATTGTGACACTTCCGAGGTAAAATGAGGTGAGCGAGGGGCACAATTGTGTGTCGGCTCATAGATCCAAATAAGCTCAAGAAAAGCTTGTTAAAAGCACTGCACGTTAATCGTATTTGAAAATCAATGCACTCGACCGCATTTCCTACTAACCCGAGCAATTAGTCTTGGATCGTGTGTGGGCATTTTCAAATTTGAATCTGCTTTCAACAGGTAAACAAATTATAGGATGTTGAAATGGCTTGTTTTAAATGCTGGGCTTCAAAAAGGGACTGTCGGAGCATTTTCAATGCGCCGTGAACGAGGGAGAGTGACAGAGGTCGGCTGTTTGATGTTCTACTGAAGGTGGCTCTCACCTTGACAGATGGCAGGCCAGTGCCATTAGTTGACACAGTGAAGTCCAGCTTTTTGTCATCTGTTGCCCCTATGGTCTTCAGGCCTTGCTGGAAAATACTTCGCAATTTTGCATAATCTGGCTTGTCTGTGTATCCGAGAGCCTTGACCTCTTGCATGAACTTCCCCATTTCCTCTAAAATCGAAAAAGACATTAAGCACAACATTTAAATCTTAATGCAGATGGATTTATTTATTCAGACATAGCGATACAGACGCACACAGTTAAAGACACTTTTGGGTCAATAAACAAATGAAGAGCAATTATGTGTGTGATTAAGCGCAAGTTACTTGGACCTCTGTCTTAAGGTTCATCTCAAACGAACACGCAAGAAGTCCAACGTTTATAAGAAAAGCTAAGCATCGAGAGCTAAGGTGCATGTGCATGTAGGTTTGTGCTTTTAGCATAGACAGAACAGTCCCTGTAGGGCAAGGTCTTCACAGCAGACGCTCACACTTTAACCTTCAGGCTAAGTTTAGAGGAGAGAGGCTGACATTTGTCACTTTGTTCCTTATACTTCTCCGCTCACAAACTGTTGTTTACTGTCGGCTGCTAAAATAGTCACACCAAACAGAATTAGTCGTGATGGCCGTGCTAACAGTGCCGCCTCCCATCACCCCGGTGTTGTGATGCACCGTGTACGCACAAGACAACAGCCTGAGGAGGGATCTCGCCGTCTGCCGCGCGGCTGTCACAGGGCTTAAGAACTGCCATCACATCAGCGACTGAGCAAAGGGAGCCAATGACATCTTTGATTTTTAAATGACACAAAGAAAGAACGCCCTAAAGTTCTGCAAAAGTACAGACTGCCACACACTGACTGCAAAACTAGGCAATGCAGAGGTCGAGAGCGGAGATGGGTGAAAAACAAGTTTGTTTAAAAACTTCATCTTTTATTATTTCATTGCTTTGTGGTCGAGAGGGGTAGCTGATACGATGGTTACGCACACTTTATTTTTAGATTTACTTAACATTTCACTAAAATGTCAACAGAAAATGTGTATATGTATAAAAAGTGGAAATTAATCACGCTCCAGTTTAAAGTTAGCGTGAGAAGTTGCAGGAATTAGCGCAGAGCTGATAGATTAGCTCTAATTAAGGCTAAATCACCAGGTCCACACTCATTATAAAAGAGAAGAGGCCCTCACGCTCTTGTTTGTACATCAGAGCTTGAAAGTGCGTCACTCCAATTACAGCTTGGCAGACAAACAAAAAGTACTACTGCAGAATTCACAGGTGCTTGTGCGGTCGCAACACGGTTAAAAATAAAAATATGCTTAATTGCCATTTAGTTGTGAGAAACTGCTTAAGATTCAATACTATTAACTGTAATACAAACTATATAATAGATATTTTACAACCAAACTGCATTCATCTTTTTAAATATATGAAAGCTTTTTTCTCACCTGGTTTATTCTCTGAAGTGAAACAGCTTTTCAAGAACTCATCAATATTGTCTCTACACCTGAGGAGAACAATATTTAAAAATGAAACAACATCTTGGAAAAGTATCTATTATAATTCATTAAATCTAACCCATTATTATGTGTATCCAGAAATTTGTTGTAAGGCAATTAAGGGAAAAAAAAATTAGTTATATTGCAAAGAGGCATTTTTTCCCCATGCAAGTTAATATTCATTAGCCAATGGCAAAAAATAAGGTATATTACATTTTGGTTCAGAAAAAAAGTAAAACCTTAAAGTGAGATTAAAGTTTCTCACCGGAGTTTGGAGTCTCTGACATACAGTGGGTCCTGAAGTTTGTCCTCCCAGGGCAGACGGCCACAAAGCCACTGGATCATGCAGTAGCCCATGATTTCCAGGTCTGCTCTTCTTGAAGGGGCTGAAATGTAGCATTTTTCCCCACAGAGAGGAACATTAACAGGCCATTTTTAAGGGGTTTCCTAACTTTGTAGTATCTGATGCAAAGTATCATTACATCAACATTTAAAAACATAATTTCTCTGTATAATTTTTCCATCACAAGCTTCATGAAAAAAATTAAGCAAGGATGTCCTGCAGGGGAGGGGTTAAAAAATATAAATTTTTTGCCTAGTCTAAAGTTAAAGAGTGACCGATAGATTTGATCATTCTAATTTATTACCGACTCCTTTGTGCGCATCAATACTAGTAAACTCAATGGTCCCATCATGACACCTCTTTGGGTCTTCTTTGTACTCCTTTGGCACTCCTTCAGGAGAGTATCTATAGGCCAATCCATAATCCACTAAATATACCTGGGTTAAACAAATGAGACAGAAAAAAACAAAACAAGTCAGAATCAAATGCTTCCTGTGCAACAAATGTAAATCATTGCTATAATTGGAAAATAAATATTATTTACCGATCCAACACATCCAAGATAATAAAGTCAACAGAATCTTTAAGGTTAATTCAAATAATTCACATATGCAGCTGCAAACAGACTGATTGCCAATTAGCAGTATGTGTCACATTTAAAAGAGGTCTGACAATTAGCACTTTGATAGCAGAGTTTTCAAAGCAACAGGAAGCAGCTAACAGAGTTCCAAAGATACTAAAACAGTCAGTGCACAAATTGCAGGTGCACCAATTACACCCCCAAAAAGTGCAAAATTATTTGATGTGTCCAGGTAAAGTGTCTCAAAAATAACTGCATATGCCAATTTGCAACATTCAAGATTAACAGCTCACCTACAGTGACAAACATCGCTAACTTTTAAGAAAATCTTTTTAAACAAACTTTATGTCATGCGGTCTACAAAGCTGCATGACAACCACACCGCGTTCTTAAAATTTATACAGTCTGATGAGTCACTTTATACTCTGCGTTTTACATCTGGACATGCTTACATTTGGAGATCAAAATGTTTTCAACCCACACTGCCAACTGTTAAACAGTTTGTAGGATGGTCAGTTATCTCACATGAGACATTATTCCTCTACAAGATTGCACAAATGGTTGTACAAATATAACACCATTTTACTGGATCAGGTGAATGCTTCAAGGTTAACATTCTTCCTTAATGATGTTCCAATACTGCAAATGTTTTCAAAAGATTGCGATCTTGATTCAAACACCCACACGATCTCATCCTAAAAGACAACGATTCGCTTGTGTCTATTAAACATTTGACAAAATCGCACCGGAAGATTCAAATGTGTGTTCGCGCTGCCACTGAACCAGAGAGAGCAGTTATCATGTACTGTAGGTATGAAACAGCTTCACAGTCTTTTAAACCGCATAGTTTTGTTATTTCTGTGTTACATATATTCATATTAAATGGGATAAAGGGATAAATCACAAGCTTCAGAGGGTGTGAGAATACTAAGAATCTGTTCGCATTGCTTTCTTACCATTTTTTACATTTTTGTATGTGTGTGTGTGTGTACTTTCAGTGTGAGAGGCAAAAAAAATGTGTTGTATAGCTGTACAATGACAATAAAAGCTATTCTATTCTATTAAAGTTTATAGTTCGGATATAAACACTGATGTCTATGGTAGAGATCAAAATAGAGCAAATAACCTTTTGAAAGAAACTTAGTGCTTTAAATAATGATTGTATCGATTACATCATTACAATCTCCACCTGGTGGCAACAAGTGACTGTTAAAAATGTATTTGTCATTGAATCATTCAAGAAATTCATTCAAAAATGCTGATTCACCCAGTAATAAAACAAGTGAAGTCCTTATGAGTGAGTCATTAAATCATTCATTCAAAATGTGTTTTTTTTTTTAAATAATATATTCAGACTAATTACGTTTTAAATAGACTGCAGCAATTAACATTTTGTCAGAATCTCTAATAAAATATGTTATTTTGTTTAGCTGTCTGTTGAAAATCATGATCTTTGTTTGAAAAAAAAAAAAAATGTGATTCTCAAATCATGCAGCTCTATATGAGCCAAACCATTTTATTTCCAGTGTAATCTAAAGATCTGCATTTTACTGAACTTTTCAGGAAGTTCTAGACACAGAATTCTGATTTTGCACCCTCGTCCATCCTTCATTTATAAAGTGTAAGCATAATAAATATAAAATATATTATATATATATATCTTTTTTTTTAAGCTGCAAATGTGTCTAATCTCAAGAAATAATTTTGTAAATAATTTTGTAAAAAACTCAAATCCATTACTGATTGATCACCTGACTTACTAAACTGTATGTTAACATTATTTCAGATGTTAAAAAACTACAATTAGTTTTAAAAACCATTATCTTATGTTCCCATCACAAAATAATATTTCAAATTCCTATATCTGATTGAAATTAAACTATCATTAGACATTTGTATTATTTAGTCTACAACCGGTGCATTTTAGTGTCTGTGCACTTTATTCACAAATTTATAAAACACAGAAATACATGTATTCAGAAGCAAAGAAGCAACTGACAAAAAAAAAAAAAAAAAGGATGCACACAGTCACCAAGTAAACAGCAGCTAATCCCAAGAGGCCGAGTTTTAAATTGTGACTTTAAAAATAGCAGCTTAATAATACACCACTGATACATTATTAATCTTCAAATTAAATATTTGCCCCTGCCCAGCCCCCAAACCTTATTTGCTAGAGACAGCTTCAATACTGTCTCTAATCTCTCCAGTTTATGAGCCGCATTAAAGGCTTAAATTGTTTTGCGTTTTTTCCCACCCAAATCTCATTAACAGATGGAAAAAAAAATAAGACAAGTAGTTTCTTACATTGCAAATCACTGGTACTCCAATTAAAAGAAGTAGTCCTGCAGTCTACACACACTGCTTTCTACGTCTCTACAGTTAGAGCTGTACAGCCATGGCAACAGAGATCTGTTAAACATGTGGAAGGCTTGAAACAAACCTGATTGGGGTTGGTGTAGGACAGAAGAAGGTTGGAGGCTTTGATGTCTGCATGCACATATTCATGGTCATGGATGTACTCCATAATGTCAAGCTAGAGAGATGAAAGATTTGTTAGAATATGAGATTTTATAATAATAATAATACCTAAACAGGAATATAAGATTTTCCTTCCACTGCCTGCAATATCACAACAGTCATGTTGAAATATTCTGTGCATATTAAACTTAAAGTTTAATAGCAATACAAATTGATTGTGCTTATTGACCAACATATTTGATAATTATTAGTATATTTTTGTACAGAACAGTGGCCTCCCTCATTGTTCATTTTATTTTGGTAACCCCACCTATTATTGGATATTGAAATGAAATAAATGAATCATGAGTGACATATACGTACATGAAGTGGGTATTTCAATGACAGCAGTAACAAGAAATATTTGCTTTGTTAAAAAGTCAAA
This sequence comes from Chanodichthys erythropterus, assembly GCF_024489055.1. Lineage (NCBI taxonomy): Eukaryota > Metazoa > Chordata > Actinopteri > Cypriniformes > Xenocyprididae > Chanodichthys > Chanodichthys erythropterus. The sequence continues at coordinate 11,777,633 of NC_090238.1, read as the reverse complement.
GTGAAGTACCAAGACCTCTGTTATAAAGATCAGCAAAACAAACAAAACTTGGTGCACCATTAACCTCCCAGCATAGTTTACTTCTTTTAATAAAGGTACAGTTGGAAGAAACTTACAAGTCTGAGGCCCAGCTGAAGAACCAGTTTCCTTGGAAATTTCTTTCCGTTTTCCTCAAATTTCTTCTGTAGATCTGTTCCGAATCGATCCATGACCATAAATCTGTACCTGTCAAGATTAATGTGAAATCATTACATTTAAAGGGTTAGTTCAAATAGTTCAAAATTATCCCATGATTTACTCACCCTCAAGCCATCCTATCTTCTTTCAGACAAACACAATCAGAGATGTATTTAAAAATATCCTTGCTCTTACAAGCTTTATAATGGTAGTAAATGGGGGGGTGTGTTTTGAAGCCATCACGTCAGGGGGTTACTCATTTGGCGCAAGTCGACTTGCACAGTATGCATACGGTCGTCTGGCGGAAGCTAGTTATGTTAAGTTTTAAAGGTGCCCTAGAACAACATGGGCTGGCATATGCAAATATTGGGGGCGTACACCCTGACTGTTACGTAACAGTCGGTGTTATGTTGAGATTCGCCTGTTCTTCGGAGGTCTTTTAAACAAATTAGATTTATATAAGGAGGAGGAAACAATGGAGTTTGAGACTCACTGTATCTCTTTTCCATGTACTGAACTCTTGTTATTTAACTATGCCGAGGTAAATTCAATTTTTGAATCTAGGGCACCTTTAAATATGGATATTTTTCTTACAAAAACCCATCACTTCGCTTCAGAAGGCCTTTATTAACCAACTGGAGCCATATGGATTACTTTTATGATGGATGAATGCATTTATTTTGGGCTTCAAAACACACCCCCCCTTGGAAGATCCAGGATATTTTTTAATATATCTCCAATTGAGTTCGTCTGAAAGAAGATAGTCATATACACATCGGATGAGTTGAGGGTGAGTAAATCATGGAACATTTTTAATTTTTGGGTGAACTATCCCTTTAAGTGGAATTCTTGTGTGTTCAAAAGATCAAAGACGTTTGTAACTTCCTAAACATTTTATTAATAGTAATAAAACATATATATATAAAAAAAAAACGATTGTCATGTTAATCATTATGTAAAATGGTGAAGTTTCCTACCTCTTACCACCTTTCTCATGAAAACCAGAGCCCCAATATTTTGGAACTCCCAAATACTCAATTTTCCTTGACTTCATCCAAGCCCCAACTGAATCAAAATATCAAAAAAAATCTGTCACAAACATGATTCAAAACACAAACAGTGAAAAGAAGGAACACTACAGTGAGACATCAGTTCAAAATGAACTAAGACAATCACACTAACAGTTAATTGCAATCACATGATCAATTCATAAAGTGGGCAAATTATTGAAAACTTTTATTCTTTAAACTTGTTGGTGCTCAAAGTAATATAAGAGTATTCCTTGGGGACCAAACTGCGAGTGTGCCGCAAGGTAATCTGCTGGTGGGACAAATATTTACCAACATTACAATATTCCAATGAATAAAACATGAGCATTCCTTAGTAATATAGCAGTTAATTGTCAAGGGAGACTGACATTTGGATTGTTATTAAATAAAGCGCAATACTGTGGCCTTGGGGCAGCCATAAGAGCCACTAAAGGCAGAGAGTTGCAGTTTGTCTGTCTCCATAAGGCCCTCAATGGTGAGCTCAGAACTTTCTTTAATTAAAAGAGTTGCTCTTCGACTTTTTTCAGTCTGGCTCATCATGCATATGAGGGTGTGTTTGCAGTCACAAGGGCATACTTAGATCAGGTTTGGCAGCCCGCATGTAGAACTTCAGTTCAGAGAAGAGAGGGCCATTGTCACTTGGCTCCTGCAAGACACACCAAAAATATCTGACATTTAGAAGAAGAAAAAAAAAAAAAAAAACAGCAGAAGGAAAGTGTACATCCATTATTACATATGTCATTTTACCAAAGCAATAAATTAATTATCTTATTTGGCTTGCTTGTAAAATGTAAACCTCGAAAATGTGATTGGTACATGCAAAAGTTGCTAGGAAGCTAGATGGTTGTTAGGGTATTGCTGGATGGATGCTTCTTTTTGATATTAGTATGGTTACCTTTAATGTATGTCAATGGCACTTTTTTGTTCAAGTTATCATCACTTACCACTTTAATGACATAAGGTGCATCAGCGCCAACGGTTCTTGAAGAGTCTTCATTAGCTAAAAGGATATATGACAAAATTGCATTTGACCAACTGATAAATCCAAATACAGCATTAGAACCTCCTACTTTTTTTAATCTTACCGAGATACAGCAGGCCAAAACCTCCCTGTCCAACAGCAGATCCAAGCTTCCATTTTTTCTTTCCGTTATCCGTCAGGACTTCTCCAGGTGGGAATTCTTCAGCCAGTTTCCTCTTGGCTGGAGCTCTCGCCTTCTTCACCCCACCTGCCTTGGACTTGGGTGGCATTTTACCAAATGCTTTAAAGTATCAAACAAGAGAAACCCAAGCTTTATTACAACAGAATTGAGGACCATTTGGTTTAGAACAGGGCGATATATCGAGTTTGCACGATACATCGATATATTTATATAAACGATATAGAATGAGGCGATAAAGTTTATATATACAGTAGTTTGCACATCTGAAAAATAGTGGACAGAGTGAGCTGCTGCGGGGGAAAGTGCATAATCCTCTTTGTCCTAAACATGAGACATGCTTTATATTAAGGGCTTCAAAATAATTTGTAAGATATAAATATAGTTAATGCTTATAGTTTAAAGTGGCTTGCTCTGACAGATACTTGTGTTTTGCAGTGTTTTGAAATCGGCCATCACTATAGAAGTCGTTATTTAGTTTTTTGGCGCACCAAAAATATTCTTGTCATTTTATAATATTAATATTGAACCACTGTACTCACATGAACTGATTTAAATATGTTTTTAGTACATTAATGGATCTTGAGAGAGGAAATGTCATTGCTGGCTATGCAGGCCAAGCTGAGTCATCGGATTTCAACAAAAATATCTTAATTTGTGTTCTGAAGATGAACAAAGGTCTTACGGGTGTGGAACGGCATGAGTGTGAGTAATAAATTACATTATTTTCATTTTTGGGTGAACTAATCTTTTAAATAACATTTTTTTTTTTAATTCAAACAAATATAAGTAGAAAATACAGAGATATACTGTATATTTTTTGTCTAAACATTTATTTTGTCCATATGATCCAGCCTATTTTCCAGCTATCCAGCTTTATTTCTCATTTTATACATTTTTCATTAAAACATTTTATATAGAGTGAATAATCTAACATAAAACTTCAAATAAAAAAAGAATGTCTATATAAATCCTGTTTATTATATACAATTTCTAATTTCTAAGATTGTTAATATGGTCTTAGACATTTGGACATCACAATAAAAAAATGAGCCTGACCATCAAATGTAGTCACATATGATTATGGACATTGAATCTTAAGCTACACTGAACACATGTGCTTTCAGAGATACAGGCCTACACTACAAGTAAAAACAAGACTAGGGAAAGTTTTTGTCTTAAAACAGTACATATATTGAATAGCCAGACTTTCAGCGTGACGGATGTATTCGTATGAGCACTACAATTAATGACAATGTCAGTGATAACATTTGTGTTAGGGATACGGTTTCAGTTTGCAGTCCTGCCAATGATGCTGTTTGTTTCACTTTTATATTTAAAAGAAACACAGGCATTAATAGCTTTTCATAGTTTTACTTTGTTTAGTAATGATACAAGTATTTAAGAGTGATAAACACGCAGTGATGTCACACAATATAATCAATGTAAGTGGTGCTGAGTTATTTATATTGCATTTGAGGGGAAACTGCGACTTAATTTCAACTCGGTATGCTAGCAGAGTTAGCTACCTTATTGCGGCTTTATATCAGAGCAGAGCTGATGATTTGTACTCATAATCCTCTAGTAAACACATACGGACATGACACTTTATCAGTGCAGATCGAGAATATTCTACTAACCTTTCCGCGCGTAAGTAGCAGGTTGTAACAGCTCTTCCTCTCCAAAGTTCCCGCAAACGGCTCTTCAGAGTGAAGCTCAGCGAATGCGATTGGTTGGAAAGAGAGCTGCGTAGTTCCTGGTTTTGGCAATGCCTTATGGGATATGTATTTTTCATTTGTTTTTCCACAAACGGTTACAGTAGTCAAAGTATATAATAATAAATATGAACATTTGAAAAGTGCTGGAAAGTATTTGATCTATTTTGCAAAAAAATGTCATTTAGTAAATGTATTGCAGTGTTTCTTTTTCTTTACCGAATGACTGTATTATATTGTCATTGATTCAATTGTGTTTTTGGAGATGGTGGAACTCTGTAATAATATGAACATAACATGAATATGAATTTAGCATAAATTATTTCTCAGAAAGTTTACAAATAACATTACATGTGGCTAGAGAAAAATACAATCTTGTGTCAACTTTAAACATAAAATATAAGATATATATATATATATATATATATATATATATATATATATATATATATATATATATATATATATATATATATATATATATATATATATATATATATATATATATATATATATATTAGTCCAATTTGAGTTTGTCTTACTCTCTCGTACTGTTACACATTTAATCTAAAGTGTATTTACAACAGTGTGTAACCCTCAAAAAATATTTTAGGCTCTGTTTCCCCCTGTGCATATTTGATGTTGACTTATATAGAGTTCTACTAGCGTTGAGAGGCACATCATTCATGAATAATTGAGTATGTAATGTGGTATCCTGTAACTGTTTTGTAGAAGTGCTATGCTGCGAGTTTAGGTTTTCTTTTGGCTAGTGACTATTAGGCTACAAAAGAATGACACAAGAATTGACAGAAGCAGACTTTGGAGGACATTTCATGGTTTGGTTTCTGCAGCAATAAGGGAAACATGATGTGTCCAGAGATGTTATCATATATGATGGATTTTATAGTTCAGAGGACTGACGTCTGAGCTAATGGGCTGTCTGACATAGAAGTACATGACATCAGAGCTACATATTGATGGAAATTTTGGTTAGTCAACTTTGCGGGATATCGCTCATTGCAGAAAAATGACAGGGCACTCAGAGGAAGACACAACATCTCTGTCTGTGAAGGAGGGCAGAGAAAAACGTGTATCATTTCCCCCTGATGAGGAGATGGTGTCTGACTTTGTGGAGAGCAGGGTTCAGCTTCAAGAGGGTGAGATGGCATTGATGTTATGCTGACAGCTGTGCTTGACTTTGTTACATAAGTCACAAAAGCAACATTAATAGTTATATATTAATAGTTGGTGGGTTTGGGGTCAGTAAATTTTGTTTATGTTTTTGTAAGAAGCCTCGATGCTCACCAAGGCTAAATGTATTTGGCAAAAATACATTCAAAATAGTAATATTGTGAATTTTTAATATACTGTAGGCTATATTACAATTTTCAATATATTATAAAATTTAATTTATTCCTGTGTTGGCAAAGCTGCATTTTTAACATCATTACTCCAGTCTTCAGTGTCACATGATTCTGAAGAAATCATTCTAATATTGGTGAAACATATTTCTTATTATTATCAGTGCTGAAAACAGTTGTGCTGCTTAAAGGGATAGTTCACCCAAAAAAATGAAAATTCGCTGTTAATTTACTCACCCTCAGGCCATCCAAGATGTAGGTGTCTTGTTTTCTTCAGTAGAACAGTAAAGAAGATTTTTGGCTGAAACCGTGGTCCTCTGTGATTCATATAATGGAAGTCAATAGGTGCCGTCACTTTGAGATTCAAAAAAACATATGCAGACAAAACAAAAATGAATACCTGTGGCTAATGACATTGAGATCTACAATCGGTCTATGCAAGAAACTGAACATTATTGAAACTGAACGTCACGTCAGCTCACACGTGAGCTGACGTTGTGTTTGTTTACAACAGGAGGGAAGACACAAATGTGTTGTATTGTTCGTCAAAATTGTACTTACTTGTGCTTACCGCAACCTTTTTGCATGATCTCAATTGGGAAGTTTGACTTTTCATAGATTCTCAACATTTGAGCTCCTGCGTCATAATGTAACATGAAGCTCTCACTCCGGACTTTTGTGAATTCACTCAGGGCTATTTGCTGAGGCTGTGGATTACAGGTAATAATGCTGTAAATAATGTTCAGTTTCTTGCACACATTGATCGTTTCTCTTCTTAAGACCTCAATCATCTGTGGGTATTCATTTTGTTTTGTCTTAATGTTATTGTTTTTTTTGTTTGTTTGTTTTTTTACGGCACTACTATGGAAGCCCATTTCCGCCACTAAATAAAAAAATAAAAACAGTAATTGCGACTTTTTATCTCAGAATTCTGACTTTTTATCTCGCAATTGCGAATTTATGTCAAAATTCTGACGTTTTTCCTCACAATTGCGAGTTATAAAGTCACAATTCTGAGATATAAACTTGCAATTGCAAGAAAAAAATCATAATTGCGAGAAAAAAAGTTTTACACAATTGTGAGTTTATATCTCACAATTGTGAAAAAAAGTCAGAATTGCGAGAAAAAATGTCAGAATCGACTTTATATCATGCAATTGCGAGTTTATATCTCAGAATTCCAACTTTATAACTCGCAATTGTGAGAAAAAAAGTCAGAATTGTGACTTTATATCATGTAATTGCGACTTTTTTCCTCACAATTATGACTTTTTTCTCATAATTGCGAGTTATAAAGTCACAATTCTGAGATATAAACTTGCAATAGCGAGAAAAAAATAATTGCGAGAAAAAAGTTTTACACAATTGTAAGTTTATATCTCACAATTGTGAAAAAATGTCAGAAATGACTTTATATCACGGAATTGCGAGTTTATATCTCAGAATTCCAACTTTATAACTCGCAATTGTGAGTAAAAAAGTCAAAATTGTGACTTTATATCACGCAATTGCGAGTTTATATCTCGCAATTCTGACTTTATAGCTCGCAACTGTGAGAAAAAAGGTCAGAATTCTGAGATAAAAAGTCGCAATTACTGTTTTTATTTTTTATTTAGTGGCGGAAATGGGCTTCCATACGGCACCCATTGACTTCCATTATATGAGAACACCAGGATTTTTTTCAGGATCCTTTGATGAACATAAAGTTCAACAAAACAGAATTTATGTGAAATAGACTTTTTTTGTAGTAATGTAGCAAACTCTTTATACTGTCACTTTTCATCAATATTTGATGACTAAAATTAGTAATTTGTTTTAAAACAATCTTATGTATAATATACATGTATATTCTAGTAAAGAAAAGAATGTACAACAAAAATATGCATGCATGTCTCATGGAGTTAATTCATTCCATTTTTTTTTTTTTTAAAATTAAAAATGGAATATTCTTGATGTGGCTCTAATATGTGTGTTTAACGTTTGTTCTGTTTAAGCTGACAGTCTCAGTCTGACAGATATAATTCTGGCCTACAAGCAGAGCTGTGAAAAGCACCAGGTGAAACCAAACCCGAAGGCCCTTGATCAATTAAAGGTACTGTACAGTGGAATAATGTGCATTAAAAAAACACAGCACTTCTCACGCTTTGATTTCTTGCTAATATTAGGTTATTTGTGCAGAAGATTTGGTTTGAAATAGCTATGTGTAATGAACATTATTTGGTGAAAATAACTTTGAAATGAAAGAAAGAAAGAGGATGAAAAGAAAATAAACACATTTTAATCCCTCTTAGGGAGCAGGTTAATTAGCCAACCACGTTTTATTGAACTAAAAAAGCAAGACAATAACAAACAGGTAAATGAAAGAAAATGAGAAGCGCGCGCACACACACACACACACACACACAAGCATGCATGCATAATTCAAGCTCCGCACTTATTTTACATTGACCAGCAACGTTAAGAGCATCAGTTTCTCTTCTGCATAAATTTACGATTAGATCAAGGAGAATTATTTGTGGAAAATTAGGGACTTAGCAGTGCTTACATTAAACAGACTCTCGGCATTATCTCCACGCCGCTAATGAACCCCACTGCATTTGAAAGGAATGTAGGTGGTCCCCCTAAAAGGGTGAAATATGTATGCTTAAGCAGAAGCTAAAAGGAAGGATATTTAGTTGAGAACTGCGTGTGAATTTCTAATAAGAGACTGCTAAATGAAATTTGCTGCTTAAAGAGCATATTTATCAAATTAGGTGCTTTTTTTCAGGCAGGATCATCCCAAGAGGATGGCTGCCTGAAATCTATTTAAAGCTTTTATTGTACCCGTGGGCTTTCTCTATTCTTTTTTGTTGTTGAGAAAACAGTATTGCTTTTGGTTACGTCTTCATAGAAGCGGTAAACAAACAAAAGGCCTGTGCGAAGGACCCCAGGCCTCCTTAGTTCAACACAGGCTAAACGCTTAATACTATTTTCACCCTCACCCTCACATATCCCCCGTTTTCTTTGTTTAGCTTCGTAAGCTCGGTCTTGAAGTTTCCTCATTCAAAGTTTTCCGTGTCCACTCCGTCTCAGAACACAGAAACTTCTTGATATGAGTTACTATCCCAGGGGCTTGTAAATGAGTAACGTTTGTTGAAGTGTCACCGCCACTGAAGTGCAAATCCTGTCGGAGGTGGTGGCAATTGTAGTAACAGAAAATAACAAAGAGAAAAGACTTACAGAAGCGCCCCATACAGTATGAGTGCTCGCCTCAGAAGCCGAGGAAGCATCATCAAACGATTCAGCATTTCACATCTCCCTGCAGTATAAGGCGTAGATTTTGTGAGAAGTTTGTATTTCAGACTGAACCGTCCTCCCATTAGAGCGAATGCAGCGCTGCAGAGCTCCCCAAAAACATCCTTGCTCCCAGCCTGACTCTGTCGAGCTGCTTAGCTCTGAGCGCTGAACATTCATCAGAAAGCCACAGAGTGTCTGAAGTGAAATAACTGTCCTCCCCCCGCCCCGATACAGAGTAGAATTTCACAATCTCTCACAACTAAACACCGTAGAGTATAAATAACTTTCACACTTTTAATCTTTAATGTCCGTCGCACCCTATGAGGATTCACAATGATTTCTTTCTTTACTGCATGAAATGGCCATGTTTGTTTCTTTCCCAGTTGTCTGAAGATGCAACGCTGCAGTCACCGTCAATGTAGCCAATCATGTTGTTTTTAGGGCTAGTTATTTATCATTTTCTCTGACAAGCACCAAATTGTTCAATTAAATGTGTGTGTGTGTGTGTTTTTTTATTGGCTCTGGTGCTGATGAAGAGCCAGGGAGACAGCGTAACATTTTTAAAAATAAAAAAAATTGTGTACATTTTCATTTTGTTAATGATAAATTAAGTTATTAATTTGGTCTATGCTCTTTCTAGACACTGCAGGTTTAATTGCTAATTGTTAACTGGGAATGAATATATTTGCATATTAATTAGATCCCAATTTACATTTTTAATTTGCTGCCTTCAAAGGGTGTGAGATAAAAGGTCGTGTTATTTTAAATAATTTATCCTTTATTGCAGAAAAGATGCTGAAAGGAAAATGTGCGGCTGATTTTAATCCCTGAGAGCTTTTACTGTATAAAATGTTTCGAAATCATTTTTTCAACTAATTAAATGAAGAAAAAAGGAGAAATATATGCTCTCAAACAGTTGCTAATACAAAGCCACCCAGACTGCAGAGCGCTGGAGTGGGTCTCCAGGAGTCTTCGAGTGAAGAATTGGAAATGCACTTGAGATGCCGTCTGTGGAAGTCAAGTTTATAAGCTGTGTCCCGTTCTGCCTGGAGGAAGCAAAGCTCTTTTTATCACTTCATTTTGTCCTCTCCCTCCTGACACATCAATGCATTTTGTACTTTGTCATTTCATTTTCCTCAATACACAGCACAGAACATTGCTTAGCAGCAAAGGGCTTCAGAAGTTTCCACATTTATTAAGATGGAAAACATCAAACAAAGAAAGAGAGGTACAAATCCATGGCCTTAAGTCATCCTTGTTCAGACTTTTCTTTCGGAACAACATTAAACCGTGAGAGTGTTCGTTCGCACATTGTGATGCTTAATTTGTTTTGCTCTAAATGCAAAATCCCATATGACGTCCCGTTCGTGTTTACAGCAGGTTGACTGAGGGACTTCATCAGTCCGTTGCCTGATAGATGCTAACTGCCATCTGCTAGCTACAGTCTAGCGGCTAGATTGCCAGATTGAGCTAAAATGATCTGTGCTGTGACGTACTTGAAATTAACATAAACTGTTCGTGTCACTTTCAAATGTTGATGATTACATTTTGTTTGAGGTATAATGGCGACTGTATAATTACAGGCTCCACAAAATACTTCAAAACAATAGCTCATTGGTAGCCTACTACAGAAATGCACAATAACATGAACACTGTAATATAAATCGGGACCTGTATGTTTTTTTTTTCAAGTATAGGAAACATCCTGTGTGTAATAGAGAAACCAATAGAGACCACTGCAATAAGTATTTTGACAGTTTTATGTTCTTTTGAACAATTCTAAATTTGGTCAGTGTAGTCAGGTTGATGCAGTTTTGTTAAAGCTGCAGTCTGTAACTTTTTTTTGGTTAAAAATCATCCAAAATCAAGTTTTGAGCAATAACTATAGCCAGTGTTCAAAACTATCTCCTTACCTGAGCCTGATTCACAATGGTAAGCTTGTAAAAATGTTTTCTAATTCAAGTGGTACTGGTAGATTTCCGCAGGAAATTCGAGCATGCCGCCGTTCGTCTTTGCGTCATTACGTCATGTTTGTTTACATAAAGAAGCTGAATAATTAAACTTATTATTTTGATGGCAGATTGTAATTCAGAAAATGACGATTCCAAATGACAATCATTAGGAGAACTGGAGATTCACCCGTTGTCAAAAGCAAAAGACTTCAGACTGCGGAGTGGCTACAGAAATTGAAATCTACATGTAACACTAATACACACTAAATACACATAGTCACGCAATGCTGATGTTGTTAACATTAACAATTTGAGAACAAAGTAACAATAATAATAATTTGCACGGTTTGACGTGATTCGAGCTAATTGATAGTTAGATTTAATCACCACTAGTAGCGCGATTTATTGTAATGTTTTTTTTCTTAGTTAGACAGAACAAAAGTGGCAGATTTGTTACTTACTTCAGATGACATTTTCCGGTGGAAATTCTTATTTTGGTCAGTGTAGTCAGGTTGATGCAGTTTTGTTAAAGCTGCAGTCTGTAACTTTTTTTTGGTTAAAAATCATCCAAAATCAAGTTTTGAGCAATAACTATAGCCAGTGTTCAAAACTATCTCCTTACCTGAGCCTGATTCACAATGGTAAGCTTGTAAAAATGTTTTCTAATTCAAGTGGTACTGGTAGATTTCCGCAGGAAATTCGAGCATGCCGCCGTTCGTCTTTGCGTCATTACGTCATGTTTGTTTACATAAAGAAGCTGAATAATTAAACTTATTATTTTGATGGCAGATTGTAATTCAGAAAATGACGATTCCAAATGACAATCATTAGGAGAACTGGAGATTCACCCGTTGTCAAAAGCAAAAGACTTCAGACTGCGGAGTGGCTACAGAAATTGAAATCTACATGTAACACTAATACACACTAAATACACATAGTCACGCAATGCTGATGTTGTTAACATTAACAATTTGAGAACAAAGTAACAATAATAATAATTTGCACGGTTTGACGTGATTCGAGCTAATTGATAGTTAGATTTAATCACCACTAGTAGCGCGATTTATTGTAATGTTTTTTTTCTTAGTTAGACAGAACAAAAGTGGCAGATTTGTTACTTACTTCAGATGACATTTTCCGGTGGAAATTCTTATTTTGGTCATACTTCTAAGACTACAATCTGTGATTTCGAAGTACCGTATCCATTGGTGCGGAGGCTGACAGGAAACATTAGATTCATCTGCGTTGAGAAGCTGTGCCGATGCACAACCCACGTAAAGATGATAATTCAGCAAATAACTGCAATCGCAGGCTTCAAACAGAGATGGCGACAAAGAGGCAAAACTTACAGACTGCAGCTTTTTTTTATTTTAATAAAATTTTATTTTAATTTTATTTAGATGTTACTGTACAAATCATAGTTTGTTAAACCCAAACATTTTACAGTGTATAGCTGTCATAGGCAGTGTTGGGGAAAGTAAATTTTTAAAAGTAATGCATTACAATATTGCGTTACTCCCTAAAATAGTAACTAATTGTGTTACTTGGTTACTTTTTATGGAAAGCAATGTTACATTACTTTTGCGTTACTTTTTCTCATCTGGGCTTTGTTTGTTTATTTGTTTTTATAACAACAAAAATCTATATTTTTGGCAAATGTTAAGGCCCTTTCAGGCCAAAAGTGAAATGAATAAGCGTCAGACTGTAGGAAATGCAAATTCACACCTGTACATTAGAGGGCGCAGCTCAAACAATCAAGACTTTCAGCTGTGCTGCCATTTTGAAATACAGAATAGGATGCAGCAGAAGTAAATGAGTAAATGGATACTCACATTTAGTCTAGATGTTTACACACACAGCACCTCTTCACTTCCGTTTCTCTCTGAGACTAGAGCTGTCAATCAGTAAATGGGAAAACAAAGTAACTTGCATTACTTATTTGAAAAAGTAACTCAGATATTTTGTTGTAAATTTAAAAGTAATGCATTACTTTACTAGTTGAAAAAAGTAACCTGATCTGATGAAACTAATGTTACTTGTAATGCGCTACCCCCAACACTGGTCATAAGCATTGGTTAAATTCATAATTCTTGCTTTCAGTATTGAAATATTCAATAATGGCAAATATTGAAACCATTAAAATCTTTTCTGAGTACAAACATCTCTTGATTTTGATCTGTCTGTCTCTTTTTCATGCAGCAAATTACTTGTGTTACAGACAGAGCCAGGTGTTTTGACCTGTCAGGTAAGTTCAATAAATCACTATTTATTATTTTGCCATTCCTCTTGAACAGCATTATTATTATTATTATTTTTTTTTAAAGCTAAACACCACCAAAAAAATCCCTCAGTGCTATCATTTCACCTGAGACATTCATTCCTTCATCCGTCCAGGTATTTCAGCTTTATTCATCTTTCCATCAGCACGTATTTGGAATCACTAGTCTGACCCGCTGTAAATGCTCTACTGCGCGATCCTAAAACAAACAGAACATCTTTCAAATTCATAGACACAACTCTGGGAGGAGACGCACACCAACCGTGACAACATAATGGAAGGTTCAAACATGCATTTTAGCAATCAGATGTTTTGTTTATCTTTTCTTCAGTTGTAAAACTCAAGTAATTTGCCCTTTTGTGCTGTACAAAAATGAGGAATCACGTAGCCTATGAGTCTTTTTGTTCTGGGAATCTACGGGGCCATAAGAATATGTAGTCATAACTGCTTTCATTCTTTCAGAATTGTAAACACGATGAATAAGTAAAACACTGCCCCAAACACCTTTTACTTTTGGAATTGAGACAAAACAAGACAGAGGACAAATAAACATCTTCACAAAATGACATTGTCTCAATCAAGTTTGAGGCGTCCCAGAATAATAGTGCACCCCAAACTATAATGCCATTGGTTGAGAGATTGTTTGACCTTATATAAATGACTGACTGAGCCAAATTAAAAGGTTAGTTCACCCAAAAATGAAAATTATGTCATTAATGACTCACCCTCATGTCGTTCCAAACCCGTAAGACCTCCGTTCATCTTCAGAACACAGTTTAAGATATTTTAGATTTAGTCCGAGAGCTTTCCGTCCCTCCATTGAAAATGTATGTTTGGTTTACTGTCCATGTCCAGAAAGGTAATAAAAACATAATCAAAGTAGTCCATGTGACATCAATGGGTTAGTTAGAAGTTTTTGAAGCATCGAAAATCCATTTTGGTCCAAAAATAACAAAAACTAAGACTTTATTCAGCATTGTATTGTCTTCCGGGTCTGTTGTCAATCCGGGTTCACGACTCCGCAGTGACGCTGCTGACGTGTTATCCGGTGCGCCCGAGCTTCGTTTACAATCTGAGGGAGACGCACGCTGTATTCAAGCTATTCTACATTGTTTGTAGGGCTGTAGTCAAGTCCACCTTTGTCGAGTCCAAGTCAAGTCCAAGTCCAAAAGGTTCGAGTCCAAGTCAAGACCGAGTCCAAAGAGGTTCAAGTCCAAGTCAAGTCCAAGTCCAAAAGGTTCGAGTCCAAGTCAAGTCCGAGTCCAAATGAGACAGTCAAGACAGAGACAGAAAACAAAAGAATCCTCTTCAAGACCTTCGTACATAACTATTGATAATTTATGTGATGTGAGAGACAGCATATCTTAGATTCTAAAATAATAATTTTGCATTATTATTTTTTGCATTATTACGTTTTTAAATTCTCTACAACTGTGGTTCCCAAACATTTTACAGTCGCGTACACCCTGAGGCATTTAACATTCTTCTGCATACCCCTTCTCTTCCACTTAGACTGCTGCAATCACACCTTTTCCATTAAGGGACAATATTTTCCCCTTTAAACTGATTGTGCATTACAGTGCTTTTTTTTTTTACCTCTATAAATACCTTTATAAAATAAATCAATGTTTTAAATTAAAAATGTCCAAAAGAAAAATAAGCAATGATGTTATAATGTGTGATACTTTTAAATTGAACTAAAACTGCCAGTAGGTGGCGGTAAGTCACTGTCTTAATGAGTGAGTCATCGAGTCATTCAATTCATTCATTCATTCATTCATTCATTCATTCAGTAACGACACAAGTGGATGTATTTTTGAAAGGGTAATTGAATCATTGACTCTCATGGTTTTTACACAGCCACAGATTTGTTCACAAAACATCGATATGAATCGCAGTTCTGCTGTGGCTTTTGTTTGAACTAGACATGCGCTGATTTCAATTTTCTTGGCTGATTCCGATTTCCGATTTTTGGATAGTGTGATCTGCCGATACCCATTTTTGCCGATTCTGGTTTTCTTTCTAAGAACTATAATTGACAGCATATACAAACAAAAATCTACCTTTCTTCAACACAAAGTTTTATTTTCATAAAAAAAAAAAAGTAAAACTCAGTAATAAAATAAGAACAAATAAAAAAATTCCAAACAGCAAATAAATGCAATAGAATAGAGAGCAATGAAACTAAGTTTTTCAGGTTAAGTAGGTTTTTATTTAGATAAGAAATACTACAGAAATTACAATTAAAAGTTGGTTACCTTAATTTCTATTTTTTATTGTAAATATTAAATACAGACTTATTCTTACCATTAAAGTTAAAAACGTATTCAGTCAAGAGCAGAAAGTGATTTTCTTTGTCTTTTGTTCTATATATAGGCCTAACATGTCAGACAGCAGCAGGAATATTGGACTGCTGTCCCTTTAAGAGTTGCGTTCTCTTTTTAGCTATTTAACGATCCAAAACTGACTGTGTTTATCTGAATAATTGCCAAGACGAGCATTTTGACATGATTTTGTATGTATTTAATATTTTAAGTGCATTAAGCCACTCATTTTGGTAATTGTTGTGACTCTGTTTGACTTCTGTCTCTGTTTGAGACTAAGCGTGGCTTATTCGCGTGATCAGTGGTGCGCGCGCTTTCGGTGTGAGCACGAAACCTGCAGGAACCGGAGCGAATGAGACGAGTGAGAGAGAGGAGGCGCCCGCGCGAGTGTGTGTCACTTCACGAGAAGGAGGTCTCTGCGGAACAAAAAGGGGCGGTTCCCAACTTTGTGGTGTTATCACACGGGAATAGGTGTTTTTCAACCTTTTTTACCTGATTTGCTCAAATCGAGTGGGATATTTCCGGAAAAACAATAAGAGATATGTATTGTATATGAATGTAAGTGTATTGTTTAAGTTGTTTAACGGTTGTTTAACGTTTCTTTGTGTGAATATGCTTGCTAGCTCGTTGTAAAAAGCTCCAAGCAATCTTCCACTCACTTCTAGCGATAACTATTATTAGCTAACATTCGCTATTCTATTTGATTTATCTGTTAGTCACTTGATTTAGTTTTGCAATAAGGTTGTGGCTACAGTGTCTGTGGTCAATAAAATGATTATAAAGTTTAAAGTCTTCAGAGTCATCATTTCAGGTTTTTTTTTTTTTTAAAGTTTACACAAGGTCAGTAAGTCAGTAGTCTTATTAATGCATATAAAGCTTATACAATATACGCTGAGGCAGTCATGTGTTTCTGTGGTTGATAGCCTATAAAAAACAAACACTTAAAATTAAAGTTAATTATATCACAAGCACTGTCTAGCCTACGTATTCTCTCTGCTTGTCTGTTGATAGTGCAGTGGTTATGTCATTTTAATATTATATAATATATATAATATTAAAATAGCTTTTATGACGAAGGTTTACATTATGCACGTGAAATTTGGCATGCGAGAGATTAAATAAAATAGGCTGTTGATAGCGTGCCTGCTCTTCTGCGTTATTCATATTGAAGAGCATCAATTATTAAACAAGACTTGTAGCACAAGAAGGATCTAGCCTTAAGAAACTATTTGAGGTGAAAAAGGTGAGGTGAAAAAATACCGTAGTAATTTATAGTAAGTACTATAGTGTTTTTGAACCATACTTGAATTAATTTGTTGTGGTAATTCTATAGGCTATTGCTGTGGTAATATAACAACTATAGTAATATAAACAAATTACGTTACCCAATACTGTACTATGTTTTCTTTAAACTATATTATACACACGCAGTTAACTATAGTACAAACTAAAGTACTACAGCCTATGCTGTAATTAATTAGCAATAATTAACAAAGTGTTGTAAATACTATAATATACAGTATATTTACTGGTTCAAAAACACTATATCAATATAGTATTTTTCCACCCCATGTCCAAAAAATTGCCGATTGGATAAGTTCAGACAAATTACTATTTGTCTATGTAAAATATATAGCCATTGTGACAAAATTACATCCCGTGTCATTATAATTCGTAGGCTAGTTTATGCAAAATAATAATAATAATAAAATAAATAAATAACTAGCACTAAAAAAACGGAGTAGGCTAATAAAACTTGCATAAATCATATATTTCGCCCTCTCGAGCTATAGGTCCTGTAAAAATAGTTAATACTCTTCAAAATAAATGAATGCATTATAGTAAAATATATCTAGGCAGGCACTCGGGAAAAACGCATAGTTTCCCTTTTACAGAAGTCAAGCATGCAGCAATATTTTATTTATTTTTCATTATCTCGACATAATTGTTTCTCGGGATCTAAACATTAAAAAAGTAGTTGTAATCATAAGAAAACAAGAAAAAAAATGAAATGATAATGAATGGCCTTTCGTACTTTAAAAAAACGCATATCCCGGCTTCCGTACTTTTTTGGTTGGATCGTTATAAACACCTCTCTCAGTTAGAAAACACCCCAAAATTGGGAGACGCCCCTCTTTTGTTCCGCAGAGACCTATACTTGCACTTCACCGTGAGAGAAGAGAGCGAGAATGCGCAGCTGACGTTACTGCCTGTGACGCTGGTAACAAAAAAGATCGGCTCGGAATCGGTAAGAAGTGAGACTGAAAAACTGGACTCGGTCGAGACTAATTAGGACTTGTGGCGAGACCAATGACCAAGTCCGAGACAAGTCCGAGTGCAAATATCACCGAGTCCGAGACAACAGAAAAACGTCTCGAGTCCGGACTCGAGTCCAAGTCCGGACTCGAGTACTACAGCACTAATTGTTTGTATTTTGGTATTGCTATATTTTTTAAAATGGTGCTTAAGTGTGCATGTCACGGATGTCCTAATTGCCAAAAACAACGACGTAAAAGTGCATTACCAACGCCGATGAAAGGATTCAATGGAATCAATTCAATGGAAAAGATTCCGGAAGAGAATACAATGCTGAATATAGTCGTAGTTCTTGTTATTTTTGGAACAAAATGTATTTTCGATGCTTCAAAAACTGTGGGGCGTAAGCAGATTGTACAAAAACGTACAAATGAAATTGTCCGAATTCATATGAATTAGCCAAAATGTAAAATAGTTATGAATGTGAATGTCCATGAGAGTTTGAGTTTTAGATACCAGTCTGATACTTAGTGTTGCCAAGTCTGCAGTTTTCCCGCGGAATTGGGCTACTTTTACTCTGTTGAGGCTAGTTGTTTTTCATGTCCGCAGGTTGAAGTGACCTCAAATAACATGATATTTAGCTCCTGGAATGCGAATTTTACAAGAGGAACCCTGACAAAAAAGTAGGGCTGGGCGATATATTGCATGCGATTGTCACGCGCATTTCGTCAGTAAAGCCGGTTCCCTGATTACCGCTAAATTGCCATCAACTGCTTTCAAATGGAGCGGCATTTAATAGACAGAGCCGTAGTTCACTGAAAAGCCACGCAATATCACGTTCATTATCGAAGGCGATTCATCTGCGATATGAACGCGATATTGCGTGGCTTGTAAGTGATCTATGGCTCTGTCTATTAAATGCCGCTCCATTTGAAAGCAGGTGATGGTGATTTAGCGGTAATCAGGGAACCGGCTTTACTGACGAAATGCGTGTGACAATCTCATGCGATATATCATGCAGCCCTACAAAAAAGCAGATTTCACCCCCTGGAACACAGCTAGTTTTGGGCTAGTTTTTAGTAGCAGTTGTGCGGGTTTTGTTGTGAAAACCTGGCAACCCTGCTGTTTATTTTGATGTTTACTTTTGATTCTGAATGAGTTTGAGGCTATGCTCCGTGGCTAACGGCTAATGCTACACTGTTGGAGAGATTTATAAAGAATGAAGTTGTGTTTATGAATTATACAGACTGCAAGTGTTTAAAAAATGAAAATAGCGACAGCTCTTGTCTCCGTGAATACAGTAAGAAACTTACTGTAACTTTACAGTAACTTTAACCACATTTAACAGTACATTAGCAACATGCTAACGAAACATTTAGAAAGACAATTTACAAATACCACTAATAATATCATGTTATCATGGATCATGTCAGTTATTATTGCTCCATCTGCCATTTTTTGCTATTGTCCTTGCTTGCTTAAATGTCTGATGATTCAGCTGTGCACAGATCCAGACGTTAATACTGGCTGCCCTTGTCTAATGCCTTTCATAATGTTGGGAACATGGACTGGCAGATGTAAATATTGGGGGCGTACACCCCGACTGTTATGTAACAGTCGGTGTTATGTTGAGATTCGCCTGTTCTTCTGAGGTCTTTTAAACAAATGAGATTTATATAAGAAGGATGAAACAATGGAGTTTGAGACTCACTGTATGTCATTTCCATGTACTGAACTCTTGTTATTTAACTATGCCGAGGTAATTTCAATTTTTGAATCTAGGGCACCTTTAAGCTTCCTCAAACTTTATTTAAAAAACAACTTTCATTAAAAACACGCTCGCTGATTATGATTTGCGCTGTGAATGAATACTTATCCACTTTTTCATGGGAAATGCTGTCCAAATGTCCTGTTTGTCATGATGACATCTAAAGTCCCCACCAAAGAAGTAGTCCCTTTTGGCAACTTGTTAGGAAACCACCGTTTTTAAGACACAATAAAGGTTTAAAAAATCACATATGTCATATGTCATAATGTCATAGATCAAAAGGTGAAAATACTTAGAGGCTTTGTTAACCACAGACCTTATTTCAGGTGATTTAGCAAAAACCCATTCAAAAAACCCATAGACTTTAGGGCGATGGAAGCGGAAGTCCTAAAATGCTAACTCACTTCCAGGCTTTGCCTACAAAAACACATCATCTCTGAGGTACTCTATTAGTAAATATTTTTCGGCTGAATGCCACAATTGACTAAACAGAATCACATATTTCAGACAGCCCTGTAATAAGTTTGACTATTATCATATTGACAACCTAAACTGATTTATGCTCCATATCTGATTTTTATATTTACAATATCTGTATTTTAAACTAGTTTGTATTGTGTGTTTTAAGTTGCTTAGCTGTAGAAAGAGAGCCTATTCCCATTATCCCTGAAGTGTGGTTTAAGTGAACCGCAAATGTACTTTTAGCTACACACTTTGATAAGATCAGAACTTTGACGAGCCTGTTAATTGAAATGTACATGCCGATGCTGAAGGGCATTAGTTTGGGATTAAAATGCTGTCCCTTTGATGACTGAAACAGCGGTTATTGATACCAGTAGAAGTGAGCTTGAAGTGCGGGTCAGCATGTTCTGGCTTCCTGCGCCCTGTCACACACTGATGGCATCTAACTCCAAGTCTCAGTGTCATTATCTGCACATGGCAGAGGGGATTAGAAAAATGGGATTTCTGATCCCCCCTTCCTATGGTACAGTTAAGTGATTATTGTTAAAAAAAAATTACAAATGATTATGCTAATGATGAATAAATTATTATCTCCCCAACATGCAGCTCTGAGCGATCTGGCTTCTCCCCGACCAGGAAGATAAGAGTTTATGAGGGGAAGGGGGCCTTTGCAACGCGTGTCTAATATAGACGGACTGCTGTGGCCATCAAAGTATTTCTCAGGGCTTTGTTTAAAAGTCATCTGTTCCTGCATAATCAGAAGCTCTTTGATTGTCTCCTCCACTGAAGGGAGGGGATCAGACGTGATCATGTTAGTGTTTAATATGTCTCACTATATGGAGGGGCAGAGATTGTATACTGTGTATGTTAGTTTATCCAGTGCTATACGAAATTTATCACAGCAAATGCGCTTGATACTTGGTCCAGGGGTCACTTAAAGTCTAAAAAGTGGTATCTCCATTTTGATTGCTTTTCCAGGTGAACGGTTAGATTACTGCTCCTGCGAATCTCTTGAAGAGATCCTGAAATCAGTGCAATTTGATTTTATCAGTCTGCAGGGGGCCGAGCTTGAGGAAAATGTAAGTATATGAACATTTCCTTTTCACAAAGGCTGTTTTCACACTTTGTTCAATTGGTGGGTCACGTGTAGGCTATATTTTAATTTTCAAAAATAGGCCTATTTCTGAACTGCAGTATGATAGCATCATCAAGTACTACCACCTTTTAATTGGCCTAAATAAATATGAAAGGCTAAAATTAATAATATATAATTTTAATTTTATTTAAGATACATTTACAATTTATCATTAAAAGTAGACTACTAACTTGATTTGATGATGATTCCAATGGTCTCGAATTTGAGAGTCTTTTTGAACGATTCATTAAAAGAGCCAGCGGCTCGAGTCATTTGACTACGTGATGCGTGCTACTGGGAGACGTGTTTTCTTACCAATATTTCACGCTAGACGATCATGTTATCTCGTTATATTACATTAGGATTTCATAATCGGGTAAAATAGGACCTTTTTTGCAGTGGCGCTGTTGATTCATCATCAGCGGGCGCGTGCCGATGATGTGCCCTGCAGCATCCGCGCCGCCGCCGCCAACCAAAGCAAACCAAACTCTGACGCCAGACTCGTGTCCGCCCCAAACACTTTGTCAAAAATATTAATTTTTAATGTCATGCTTCTGTTTACTTGTTGATATTGATTTATGTTCTCTCATATAAGGGAGCATCATCTTTGCTGGATATGTTTTTGTACTACGAATCAGCCACGCACCTCGACGTGTCCTCAAACTCAGGCATGGGATTCTCAGGTTGGCTTTCACTGTCACACCTCCTTCGACAGGTAAGATTGAAATATTTACACACTGCACATATAATCCTACTGCCCAATGGGTCGTGACATACGTACTCAGATGAAAAAAAAAGGTACTTTTCTATAATGTACTTAAAGTGCTCTATTTTCGTGCACTAATTTTGTACTTAATACTAAAAATTCTTCTTTAGTACTTCTTAAGATAATCTTAAGAACATCTAAGTGTACTCAACTGTGCTATTTTGAGACACCATGGAATATGAACTTAAATGAGCTTTTAATATACTATCTTTGTATTTAAAAAAATATATTTAGATACTACTTATAATACATTTGAACCCATAGTGTACTATAAGTGGTAACTAAATATATTTTTTAAATACAGAGATGGTATATTAAAAGCACATTTTCATATTTTATGGTGTCTCAAAATAGCACAGTTGAGTTGACACTTGGATGTTCTTAAGATTATCTTAAGAAGTACTAAAGAAGATTTTTTTGTATATTAAGTACAAAATTAGTGCACTTTAAGAGCACTTTTAGAGCACTTTAAGTACATTATTGAAATGTACTTTTTTTCACCTGGTTAATTCAGTTATAAGTTATATGCTAAAACGTTTAAACATTTTATAAGTAGCCTACACTACACGGTGCAAATGTTTCTATAAATAAGGAAATAATTCCGTGTAATTGAAAATGAGTGTAAATGAGTCTTACATTTAAAAGAGTGTTAATAAACAAAATAAGTTGAATAATTTAACCATGTAAGTACTTATAACGAATTGCATTTCAAACGCCTTTTTAAAAATTTTCTTTTTTTAATATTCAATCTATTTTATGTTAACATTATGGCAGATTCTAAGTTATGGCAACTTAAATTGATATTTTATCTTAAAAGTAAATGAATTGAACAACAACAAAAAAATGCTATGTAAACATTGCCTTTATTTTTTAAAGTTCAGTAACACCTCATGTTTTAAATGTGTCATCAAGTGTGAACCGATGCCTCATAGTAGTATTCAGATTGAATTGGAAGCAATGAATTACCATGCATCAAAGATGAAAATGTCCGCACTGCTGAATAAAGCCTCATTCACACTTTGATTTTAATGGACATCATTATAGTCCTCATAAAACTCCTGACAATATGTGTTCATTTAGAAACAGCTCTAGATGAAAGACAGCATCACCTTATGGTGATGAGGACTTCAATGGTAAAAACCAAAGGCATGCTCTCAGGCAGTATTATATGAGATCAATCAAAATCTCCCAAGAAAGGGAAAGAAGAAAAAAATCTGGACACTTTTGAAGTGGTGGACTTAAAAATGAAACTCCGGAATGGCCTGCAGATCTTTGGGAACCTCCCGTCAGAATTGTTTTCCGGTTTTGACATTTCTGCTTCTGTAGACAGGGTGGTTTTTGATGAGAGAGGGTGAGACAGAGAGGCCAGTCCGCAGCGAGGGCAAAACCAGGCCTCTGAGTCTCTCTGTCTCTCTCTCTCTGATGGTTTGCTGTCTGGTCTCTTCAGAGTGGATGCCTGTGGAGGCTAGATGCTTGCAACATGCCCATGGTGGACTACGCCGCACAGGCCTTGTCAAAAGCCCTTCTCACCAGCAGGCTGACAGTGCTACACCTTGAAAACACCTGCCTGAGCGGCAAACCTCTCTTCACACTTGGTATGCCCAGCACACACCATCCACTTGAAGTGTATGCGAGTTAACAATTGAAGAAAGTTTGGGTGCCAGCGGCCTGAGAATATGACCCTGTGCTGTGAAATGCAAATGATGCTAACAGGTGCATTGTGGGAAATGGGGTCAACTACATTATTTGACTTTTAATGTGTTTACTCTCCATTAAAGTTGGCATGAAATGGAGTTGTGATAGGGCTGTACATTTAATCAAATTTCGAATCGTGATTACGATTACGGGTGCCAAGACATCATAATCATTCAAAGGCACGATTACATAAAAAAATATCTACTTACATTATTCTGCTTGCATAAGAGGTATGTTTAGAGCATGTTATGCTGTGAGGTGTATGCTGTATGCTGATTGGTCAAATGAACACAAAACACCAGTACCCGCCATTTTTAAAAAGCTGTGTACACAGTATATTTACTCTACGAACTAACTCTAAAAACATGGAGTATTTAAGTATTTAAGATTATCTGAACATTTTCTTTGTCATGTTTATTGTCGTTTGATTGTTACATCATAGATAGCGGGAGATAATAAGTTGCATTCACACACGGATCTCTTTTGAAATATAATAAGTAATGCGGTTTGTCCTGTCCTTTTAATCCCTTAAGACAAAACTGGCTGTGTTGAGGTTACATTAATTTTGCGTCATAAAACCATTTTGAAATGCAAGTACATTAAAGGATTAGTTCACTTTCAAATAAAATGTTCCTGATAATTTACTCACCCCCATGTCATCCAAGATGTCCATGTCCTTCTTTTTTCAGTCGAAAAGAAATTAAGGTTTTTGATGAAAACATTCCAGGATTATTCCCTTATAATGGACTTCCAATGGCCTCCAAAGGTTGAAGGTCAAAATTACAGTTTCAGTGCAGTTTTTGAAAAAAAAAAATGTAAATGTATATAAATCATTCAAAGGCACGATTACATAAAAAAATATCTACTTACATTATTCTGCTTGCATAAGAGGTATGTTTAGAGCATGTTATGCTGTGAGGTGTATGCTGTATGCTGATTGGTCAAATGAACACAAAACACCAGTACCCGCCATTTTTAAAAAGCTGTGTACACAGTATATTTACTCTACGAACTAACTCTAAAAACATGGAAAATGGTGATAGATGGACCACTCAAGCTTACGCTATGGAGAAAATCCAGCGCTACTTTGAACGGTCCAAGCGAAACATGATTATGTATTTCTGCTCAGCTAGCCACATTGGGCATCAACAACACAGCAAAAGCTAATGCATTTTCATATACTGTCTACTTTCTTTGTATAACAGTTCTATCTAATAACATATTCGACAAGACTGTTAAACAGATCATAAACTAATGAAGACTGAGAATGCGAACACTGTGTGCTCAGGCTCTGGCTGAGCTGTTCTCAGTGCCTTCAAAATAAAAGTCACAGAAAAAATGCAGTTTACGTCACTTCAGAGTTCCTACTGGCGGTGCGAATGCAACCAGGAAAATGGCCCTCTGGGAACATTAGTTCTCAGGGAACCACCCTGGTGGCTACTTCCTATAACTTAAGTTCCCAGAACAACGTGATGTGAAAGCCCCTATTATTATTATTACATGCATATATTTACTTTTTTATTTAAAGGAGAAACCAAACCAATACATAGTTGACATTTGAGGCCTAATGCTATAGAAACGCACTAATAATAATAAAAAAAATTAGGAAGAGTGTTTTCATCATGGTTTTTTTTTTTTTTACATAAAAATATGGCATGCAGTTGTTTCAAACAATGGTATAAAGCTATTAAAACATCATTCAATGTAATTGTGATAATCATAATTAATAATCGCAATTACAATTTAAAGGAAATAATCAACAATTATGATTTTTGTCATAATCATGCAGCCCTAAGTTGCGATAGTCTTTTCTTCTCTATTGTGACGTATATCCAAGTGAAACGGCTTCTCGGACAAGAAAAAATGTTGGATGGGACTTGATTTTGTCCATCAGTATTAAGGAATTGATTGGATCGTTGTGGTTTGCTATTGCTAGGATCTTATGTGAGTGACAGGTTGTCCTGCCCTCTCACCGATCAACTTCAGCAGTGAAGAGAAGAGAGGGAGGTTGAGAGGTTGCAAGAGGAAGGTATTTTGAATAAAGATTATGAGGGCACATGAATAAAAAAAATGATATGCACTAAGGGTGGGAATCTTTAGTCACCTCACGATCCGATCCGATTCCAGGAGTGACGATCTGATTCCAAAACGATTCTTGATCAACTTTATTATTATTATTATTATTATTAATGATGAATTAGTTTACCGACTTAAAAATCTTAAAATCCTTACATTTACATATCCTTACATAAGTAATTATAAGTACTTTTTAAAATAATCACAAATCGAAAAAATGTAAATGAAACAATTGTATGTTAAGAATTTTAAACTAATATAACTTCAAAACATACAAGCATGTAGCAAATAATGAGGAGCAACAAAACATATTACAAGCAATAAACAAAGAGTGCTTTGAGTATTTAAGATTATCTGAACATTTTCTTTGTCATGTTTATTGTCGTTTGATTGTTACATCATAGATAGCGGGAGATAATAAGTTGCATTCACACACGGATCTCTTTTGAAATATAATAAGTAATGCGGTTTGTCCTGTCCTTTTAATCCCTTAAAACAAAACTGGCTGTGTTGAGGTTACATTAATTTTGCGTCATAAAACCATTTTGAAATGCAAGTACATTAAAGGATTAGTTCACTTTCAAATAAAATTTTCCTGATAATTTACTCACCCCCATGTCATCCAAGATGTCCATGTCCTTCTTTTTTCAGTCGAAAAGAAATTAAGGTTTTTGATGAAAACATTCCAGGATTATTCCCTTATAATGGACTTCAATGGCCTCCAAAGGTTGAAGGTCAAAATTACAGTTTCAGTGCAGTTTCAAAGGGCTTTAAACGATACCAGACGAATAATAAGAGTCTTATCTAGTGAAACGATCTGTCATTTTTGAAAAAAAAAATGTAAATGTATATAAACAAATGATCGCCTTCCAAGTGCTTTCTGCCAAAACCACACTTTTGTATTCTTCAAAAAGCTTACGCTTTATGTCCTACGCCTTCCCTATTCTACTTACGGAACGAATGCAGCGCCAGATCCATTTTTTCAATTTTTTTGAAGAATCCAAAAATGCGGTTTTGCCGTAAGCACTTGGAAGGTGAACATTTGTTTATATAAAGCATATACATTTACATGTATTTTCGAAAATGACTGATCGTTTCGCTAGATTCCTTGTCTGGTATCGTTTAAAGCTATTTGAAGCTGCACTGAAACTGTAATTTTGACCTTCAACCGTTTGGAGGCCATTGAAGTCCATTATAAGGAGAATAATCCTGGAATGTTTTCATCAAAAACCTTAATTTCTTTTCGACTGGAGAAAGAAGGACATGGACATCTTGGATGACATAGGGGTGAGAAAATCATCAGGAAAATTTTATTTGAATGTGAACTAATCCTTTAAACCACTTACACTGAGTTGCGCACAGCCGCATACGCAAGCACTCTTCACAAACAAAGTGTCAGCATTTGAAATTGAAAGCAGCCTTCTGTAAGTGAGCTTCAGATTTTAAATATAGTATAATATAATTTTATATATAAAGTCCACTGCATTCCAAATGACATAAATGATGCCTTCGTAGAGCATCTGTAAGGAAAATACCGGCCACGCACTGCAAATGTAACATCAAACAAAGTGCGCGTCTCTCACAGCGCCTGTGCAGTGAAGCCTGTGAATGTCCTTGTAATATGCTTCAGTCTTTCCGAACTTTATGAAATATTATTTTACAGAATGTTTGAGTGGTGTATGTGTGTGAGAGAATACGGTGTTTCTAAAGCACACTCAGCGTCATTGTGCATCTGAATAAAAACTGAGCTCAGAATCAATTCTTAAATTCTCAGAATCGTTGGAGAGAGAATAGCGATACATTGATGGATCTTTTTTTTTCTTTCTCCCACCCCTAATATGCACTGATAAAAAATGCAATAATCCTTAAAAAAAAAAAAAAAAAAAAAATTGATTTCATGGTAACTTTAATGTTCGACCAAGTGGTTAAATCATAAAAAACGCAGCAAACTGCTTCTGTGCTAATATAAACTCATATTAGGGAGGGCTTTTTTGTGGCATTTGGCCTGGTTTTGGTCTAGCAAGTGCTGTGCAAAATTTCCCACTGCATAAGTACATTTACCCAAGGGCAGGCAGAGTTTTGAGTCATGTCATGACAGCACAACATACTGTCCCAAAGGGTGCGTTATCTTCAAAATTCACACCTAATATTCTCAAAGTTTTTTTTTTTTTTAACAATGCAGAAAGTGCTAATATCAGTCTACGAGTTGCTTCACTTGATCTAGTGTGAATACTGCAATATGTCAGTGCTAAAGTACAGATAGCATGTGTTTGAAATGAGCGTTCTCCATGAGCGGCCCTGGCCAGCAGGAACAGATGAAGCAGGACAAGGGAAGGAGTGGCAGATTTTGGCCCAGTGACCCTAACAGCTAGACTGGGCTTGGATTAGATGTCGTAATCTTCTTCCTGTCACTTTACACATTGCTGCACCGATCCGTTCAGGACACTTCGGCCAGCTCACTGTGAGATGGAGTCTTTCCCACGGCAATATAGAACTTGCCTCCTAAAAAGGACACAGGACTTCTACAGCCACTGCTTTTGTGGCAGCCCTTCAGTCAAGTGAAAGTAACTGTCATTTATACATGTAAACATGTAAAACCTATGGAAGCCTTTAGAAAAATAAAAAAATGTAGTTGTGAATTTATTTATTGTATTTGTGATCTCACAATTTGTTTTATCAGAGTTGTGAATATGTTATATGTATAAATTTGGCTTTTTCCATATTTCCTTACAATTTTGACATTGTATTTTACAGTGTGACTTACAGTAGGTCAAAAGTCAACTATGTAGTATATTTTACAATGATAATATCCTGTTTTTTTTTTTTTTACTGATGAGGCAGAAACTGACTTCCATGAAAACTTCCCCATAGGCCTATGCATGCATTGTGTGTGACAAGAAAGTGGCGATAAACAACAGAGCTAGATCATTGAGCTGTCTACAAGTGCAAATGGTGTGTGGCTGAGGTATAGTCTACACCTGCAAGCAGTGCATTCTGGTTAAACTTTAATATTTTCCATTAAAAGTAGCACTTTTAAAACAAGCTTTTTCCTAATGTAGTATTTGCTTACAACTTGAATTATGTGCAGTATGTGTTTCCTGCATTGCTTCCACTTTGCTCAATCACCAAGGCCACCGCTAACAAATCATATACTCTCGTTCTGAATGACAGTTTACAATCTGAATTGAATTTGATGACATAAAATGACAAAACAATGCAACAAAACTCATCTTTCTTGAATTGTCCTCTTGAATGGCATCAGGGCTCTAGACTGCAAAATTTCACAAGGTACGAGTGCAAACTGTACAGGTTGTTTACATGGCTGGCACATGTATTCCGTTAACTCTTTGACGCATATGATCATACCAGTGTGATCAGTCTTGGCTGGTCCCTGGAGTGTACGATCACACCGGTGTGATTTAGAACGTTCCGTGCATCACATGATCGACTGCTAAGCTCAAATGTGCTTTCGTGCTTTGGCTGGCGCTGAGCCAGAGACGGACAAGCTCATGACATGACATGACAACTGTTCAGTGTTTTCAAACACATAAGTTTTATTTTTAGGTTTCAGACATTTACATACAAATAAGTACTAGCAAAACAATAAATTTATAGTTTGTAAAAATACACACTGATGTCTATGGAAGTGGCAGTAACAATCCATTCAAATATAAATTGAAAGCGTTTCATTCATATCAGATACACTTTGTGTAAGTAACTATAAAGTTTACTCTGTTCTTGTCCCACTTCACCGGCCACGTACTTTCATGCATTTCGGTAGAAGTGGATGAATTGATGTGCTGTAAATCCGACAAATCCGATTCTCTGAACCACGGCGCAAACTAACATGGCGGCACCCATCACACATTATAGATCAACATGATCATTATAAAGCTTTTTCTACAACAAAACCCATTCACTTACATGTATTTGACAATCAGAATATTAGGTAGTTGATGACATAGCCAACGAGTTTGTGAATATTTTGAATAAAAAAGAAAAAACTAAATAAAAGCAATACATCTGCCAAACACTGCTATTGTGGCTGATGTGTGTCATAAGACAAGAATGATGCGTTGCCATGAACATAATATTAATAATTAATAAAATATCACTCATGGCAATAAAATATTATATGATAATATTTAAATGTTTTGTCTGTTAAATTTATGCTACATTTAGATTAAAATATTTAGCAAATATCAAGCTTTTATTTACTGTCAATCTTTACATCTATGCAAAACCAGCATATACAAATTAAGAGAACGATTCATCAACATAAAAAGGTCATTATAATTAATATAAAAGGGTGCAACCACATTGTAATATCTATTTATTTTGCAATTTAATCCAGTTCTAGGTAAAAATGTCTTGAAGTTGCAATATGTAATATTTTTGCAGTAAAATATCCAAAAAGCACTAGGCCAGTGTTATATATTTTGTTCACTTGAGTACTTACAATATCCCAAATGTTTCCAATTATTTGTTAATTGTGAGAAAATTGTTTTTTCTCTGGCTCCGGGACGTGTGAGGAGTCGCCTGTCAATTGCATCATACTCGCGTTACCCTCGGTTTCCGGTTTTATTTTGTAGAAACCATGGAAACACCAAAGACGCTTTAATATTTACATGTTTTAATAGACAAGGGAACAACTGTTTTGATATATTTATAGACAGAAAACTAATTTTTGTTAGATAGCTCAACACGTTTATTCTTTTTTTCTCCACAATACGTTTTAAAATTAATTGCATGCCATTTATCAACACATGCCATCCAGCATTTAATATATTCCAAAATCGATCTATCTTACTGCAGTGTGTCTCAAACAAGTGTCACACAGCAGCCACCGAACGAACAAACGCACAGAGAAATGTTATAACATAGTTTTCAACACACTGAAATGTATCTAATATGATAAACAGAGCTGTGTTACCTCACACTCATGACCGGAAAAGCGGAAACGGTGCCGGCGACTGTGTCATAATAAAAGTTCCGCTGCTCCTGTGTTGTGCAATCGCTCCAGCGGCCTCGTTCAGCTCCCACAACACTCGGTCCTGCTCTGCTTCATACTACAGTAATGTTAATAATTGCATCCATGAACATGATTTCTTCCCGACTCCAATCCCTATTCTTTTGCACTGTCTGTTGAGGTGGAGACCACATGTCGCAAGATTCCGCTCTCAAACTTGGCGTCATCAAGCTACGCCTTTTGTTTTGAATAGGCCTCTAGTGACCTCTAGCGGACAGAATTCTTACATATTATACCATATTGTACCTTCTTACATATTGTACCTATTGTACATATGAAAAATTGTGGCTAAATTCATTCATCAGGATGAATGGTCAATGCACTTATTAATGTTTTTGCATTGTGGGATTTAATATTAATATGCAGTAAGCATATTATACTGCTCTTTTTTGGTAATCAGATTATGCATAGAAACAGTTTGCTGTCACTGCTGTATCTTTACGCTAATGTCTGAATGGAAATTGCAGCCCTTGAAAATGACTGGCCAAAGGAACGATAAAGAGATGTTGCAGACATAGGCCATTAACAGAACCCAAGTAAAATGACCTTAAATGAGACAGAGGAGTGGAGTGGCACATCCTGTGTCTTCATGGCTCTGTCTCTTTAAGCAGCAAGTGGATCCATTTGATATTTTGGGGCCACTCGGCTGCCCCCCTCATTCATCCCAGCGGGACGCCCAGCTTCTGATCATTGCTATCGATCGGTGGGGCCCTGATTGCGGGACTCGCTGACTCGCACAGTGGAGTCCCTCCGATCAATTCAACGATCCCCCTGTTTGGTTCCTACTGTGTATGATGACGATGTTGGCATTCCGCATGCAACCGAAAGGGTCTGATCAAATCTGCCGCATTGATTTGGACAGGCGGCTCTGTGAGGCCACAGACAAAAAGCCCATGAAAGCTTCTCGGCCCTAAAAGGGACACGTAATGATGTTGACGATTAAAATGATGACCGTGATAATCACAGCGATGTAAATAAAAATGATAATGGGGTTAGTCCTATACAACTTCAAAGTTTTCAATAAGCCTTTGTTGTCATTTGGATGAACCGCTGTGGGCATTCACAGAAATCCGTTCTTCTTCTTTTTTCCTCCAGATTGTCTTACATGACATCTTTTGTTGTTGCACTGTGGTACACATATCTCGGACAAGGACAAAGCACCATGCTTATTGAAGGTTTTTCTCAATTCTTGCCCTAGTCGGTGCTCTGAAAAGGAACGTCGCTTTGCAGGAGCTTTACCTCTCTGAAAACAACCTCAACAGCTACCAGGACTCCATGCAACTTGCCGACCTCCTTAAATACAACTGCACTCTTAGAACCTTGGACCTAAGCAACAATTCCACATCTGACTCAGGTACACCTATTTTGCTTGAGAATGTATTGTGCACTTCCAATAGCATGATTGAAAAAAAAAATGTGGTTAAAATGCGCAATTTGTTTCAGTTCTTGTGTAGCCATCTCTCTTTGTTCCACAGGTTTGGAGGAGATTTGTGATGCTTTGAGCTTTCAGAAGACTGGTTTGAGGACTTTGATACTGAGTAACAATCACATCACTCATCTTGGCATGGGCCATCTACAGAATGTTTTGGTGAGATTTTCTCTCGGGGAAGTATAATAGAGATATGTGCAATTTTAATCATTACAACAGCACCTCTAGACTTAAGAAGTGTGATTTAAAAAAAAAAAAAGCAGAGGAAAAAAGAAAAAAAAAGTAACACATATGGAAGATTGTGCATCAGTAATTTGCTGGAACATTTTCACAACTGCTTTTCAGAGTTATATTTAAAGAAAAAAGCTTCCCCAAAAATGAAAGTTATGTCATCATTTACTCGTTTCCATTTCATTCCAAACCTGTATGGAGCAGAAAAGGAGAAATTTGGAAGAAATTCAAAATTCACTCTTTTCTATTCAATTATAATGAATGGGGACTGGAGGTGTCAGGATTAAAAAAAGATGCAGAAGTACCAATATGTAGTTTTATGACTTTTCACTCTAAAAAAAATGCTGGGTTGTATCAACCCAAATTTGGGTCAAAAATGGTCAAACCCAACCGTTGGGTTAAATTTTTAAGGGTGCGTTCACACTTGTTTGGATTATTTGGCCCGGACCAAAAAACCCCCAAATCATTTAGTCCTGGTCCGATTAAGCGTTCAGATTGGCAATTTTATCAGTGAACCAAAATACACTGAACCTAAAGGCATAGGGATACGTTCACTTTAATACTTCAAACCTGATTGGTTGGATTTTATGACGTATTGCCTATTTTGAGACGGAACTTACTGAACATCCAAAACAATGCTGTGTGCTGAGGTAAATGCGCTTGTTGTGTGTGTGTAGCTTGCATATGATGGTATTTTGGTATTTTTGATGAGCTTATAAAATGTGTAAAGGAGTCAAAACAGCGGCAGGAATCCCTCCGTGACAAAGACCAAAGATCTGCTGCATGGAGACATGCGTCTGATGCCTGTAATGGGCAAAGTCATGACTTTGACAAGAAAAAGTAATATGCATGAGGATTCTGTCCATTTTAGGGCCTCATCTTCCTGTTTTTGGTTTGTTTACATGTCTTTGGTCCATGTTGCGTTCATACATCTTTCAAACTGCACCAGAGTTTGTTTGGAAGCGAACCAAGACCCATATTTTCAGCGATCTCAGTCCGCTTGTTTGGTGCGACTATGGTTCCCTATGATGGCAGCGTTCACACGTTCAAATGAACCACATTAACAGAGCAATCGCACCATGGTTCATTTTAATCGAACCAAACATGACAAGTGTCAACACGCCCTAAATTAAAATTTTAACCTAATGGTTGGGTTTGTCCATATTTGACCCAAATTTGGTTTGAAACAACCCAGCATTTATTAGTGTTGTTCTATAGTCACTTGAAACCATACAATAGCTAAAGTATATGTGACTTACAGACACAAATTTTAATTCACTGATAAATTTGTGTACTGTTGCAAGCGGATCTCTGAGCCAGTGAACCAGATCAGTCGGATTCATTCACAATGGGTTTGTGAACTGGATCAGCTGAATCATTGAAAAGATCTGACTTAAAAGAATGATTCATTCATGAACAGATGTCAAGATTTTCACTGTATAACAATTTCAATCTCTTCCTTACAAAAAGCTATCATATGGCTTTGTAAATCTTGACAGCCCTATTCTTGATAGGAATTCCTGAGAGTGGGATGTTCACCTAAAAAAATCCACCTTTAGTGTTCCAGGAAAGTTTCGTTTTTGAGTGGGTCTAGAATAAACTGCTGGTTGCACATAATAGTAAATACAATGATTTTCACTCAGTACGTTTTTCAGCTATTTATTCATTCCTATTTTATCTGAGTGTTGCTTTGATTAAAGACGAACAGTGACACTGCATGTGGCCCCTGCTTGGCTGTGGAGAGGAAGTACCCAAGCCGTCAACACGACAGCT
The DNA here is from genome assembly GCF_024489055.1 of Chanodichthys erythropterus. Taxonomy (NCBI): domain Eukaryota; kingdom Metazoa; phylum Chordata; class Actinopteri; order Cypriniformes; family Xenocyprididae; genus Chanodichthys; species Chanodichthys erythropterus. The sequence goes on along the minus strand of NC_090238.1, from coordinate 11,743,721 downwards.
ACTGGATATATCTCTCTTTTTTTGTGGTCTACGGCAGAGTTTGACACACAGAGAGAAAAGAGAAGAGAACAAAAGAAAATGGCTTGTCTCATCCTCACTGGAAAGCTCATCTCTAATCCTTAATAATATCTATTCCTCTTCAGCAGCTCTGATTGTCAGAATAAACTGTACCTTTCTGTCATCTGAATGGCGATTCAAATCAAAAGCTACAAATTAAAGGCCCGCTTTCTCTTCTCTCGGCCTTTGGCGTGTTCACAGAGAATTCATTCAGGCCAAAAATAAAGCCTGCTCATTCCATTTTGCCTGTACCAAATGGGAACAGTTTGATTAAATAATAGATATGTGTTTAGAGGGCTTTTTCATGTGGTCTGTCATTAAGAAGGATAAGTAGACATCCATGCGGCCATAATGAATATAATTAGTCCAATGGCTGGTCGTGTCGAATATGACACAGGAAGGGTTGTTATTAACCTTTCTTTCTTTTTTTCCCCCTGGGGTTTCTTTAAAGGCAGAAGAAGAGAGAGCGCGAATAAATGGGTTATTTGGGCAGACACAGAACTCTCTGATGTCAGCGGAACATAATTAAATCACAATGTTATCCACATTTTACAGCGGATCCTTGTCTGACCAATTGGAAATCGAATGACTGTCAACCATAGGCTGTTGGAATGATGCTACTTCAGTTAACTTGCCACATTTATTAAGTTAACACTTTGCAATATTTGTAGTAAAATTAATTGGACTTTAAAAAAAAAAAATTAATTAATTGATTGATTGTTTTCAATGGTTTGCTTTTTTTTTTTAAAAATACCTTGTTATTTTTTTCAGGCTCACTTATTTATGTAAAATATACATAATATACATTTATGTATTATATAGTTCACCCATAAATGAAAATTCTGTCATCATTTACTCACCCTCATGTCATTCTAAACCTGTGCGACTGATTTTTTTCTGTGGAACACAAAATAAGATATTTTGAAGATTGTTGGTAGCCAATCAGTTTTAAAGCCCATTGACAATGGGCATTCCATTCCATTGTAATGGAAATAAAACACTGAGACATTTCTCAAAAAATCTCCTTGTATGTTCTGGAATTTGGAACGACATGAATGGCACAATTTTCATTTTCAGAATTTTTCAGGATGAACTATCCCATAAAGTTGTATTAGTATTTACAGGTAAAAAAAAACAAAACCTGATAACATGAAACTGTTGAATTATTAAGTATTTTGCATTTGAAATGACATTTTCTTTAGTTTGTTTCTTTCTCTGAATCTTTGATTAGGCTTGTTAGTTGTGTCTGTGTACGTATACTGTATATATCGATGTGTGGGTGTTTACATGCTTGAGTGTTGTAACAGTGACGCAAATGAACTGTCAGTTGATCTCTGAGCTTGTTTTTTTTTTTGTTTTTTTTTTAGCTGTCTGGTTTTTCATTTAAAGCAGGAGACTAAATGAGAATAATGAGTGTAGCGAGCTGGCATGGTGTACGTTCTGTTATGCAACATGGCTTTTCCCTCATGTGCTCCACTATCTCCTGCTTTATATGGCTGCTAATCGTGCTTCATAAATGACGCGGCTAATATGCTCTTGAGAGCCAATCTATTGCCATGGCACGGCGTGTGACACTTAAAGCTCTCAAAGTGACACAAATTCACCATCCATAATTGGATTCAAATGCACAGAAAAAAGGACACTTCTGAATTATAAAAAGTGATTTAAAAACAAGCTCATCAGTGCATGTTTTCTTAAACATCCTGTTTTTTTTTTTTTTTTTCAGCCCCGCTTAAAAACCCTCGAAACGTTAAACCTTGGCAAAAACAACCTTGAGAACAGAGGCATTCACACGTTAAAGGAGTCCCTCATGATCAATCGCTCTTTATTGCAACTTGGCCTAGCTGCCACAGGAATAACATGCGAGGGTAGGGTTCGTAATATTGCTTTTCTACCTCTGTGTCACATCCTCTCTATAGATTTGCTTTTTTCTGGAATTCATTTCTGTTTCACCTTATAACTATGCCTGTATTTTCTACCCATCGTGCCAGGTGCTGTGACTTTGGCTGAGATCCTTGCAGAGAGTCCACAGATTCAGCGTTTGGACGTACGGCAGAACCAGGTGCTCGCTGGGGGCCTCATGGCTCTCTCATTGGCCCTAAAGATCAACCGTTCACTCATCAGACTGGATCTGGACCAACACCTGAAAGAGGAAAAGGTGAGATGTCTAATTCTGATTATCTCCGTGTGTAGAAAAGTAATTTTGCATACAGGTGGTTCTTGGATCCGAATTGAAAATAACAGGGACTTATTGAAATTGTAGATTTTAGGACTGGAGTATCAGGGAAATAAATTCACTCTTAAAAACTCATGTAACAATCATGAACAGTTTTAAAGTGTGTGTATATATTTGAGGGTTTAATTGGAGACATCTAACTATTAACTACTCTAACTATTACACTAATTCTAACTATAGATGTTTAAATGAATGAGAAAGATTTGTACAAACCCGATTCCAAAAAAGCTGGGACACTGTACAAATTGTGAAATAAAAAAGGAATGCAATAATTTACAAATCTCATAAACTTATATTTTATTCACAATAGAATATAGATAACATATTAAATGTTGAAAGTGAGACATTTTGAAATGTCATGCCAAATATTGGCTCATTTTGGATTTCATGAGAGCTACACATTCCAAAAAAGTTGGGACAGGTAGCAATGAGAGGCCGGAAAAGTTAAATGTACATATAAGGAACAGCTGGAGGCTTGCAACTTATTAGGTCAACTGGCAACATTATTGGGTATAAAAAGAGCCTTTCAGAGTGGCAGTGTGTCAAGATGGGCAGAGGATCACCAATTCCCCCAATGCTGCGGCGAAAAATAGTGGAGCAATATCAGAAAAGAGTTTCTCAGAGAAAAATTGCAAAGAGTTTGAAGTTATTATCATCTACAGTGCATAATATCATCCAAAGATTTAGAGAATCTGGAACAATCTCTGTGCGTAAGGGTCAAGGCCAGAAAACCATACTGGATGCCTGTGATCTTCGGGCCCTTAGACGGCACTGCACCACATACAGGAATGCTACTGTAATGGAAATACAACATGGGCTCAGGAATACTTTGGAAACATTGTCGGTGAACACAATCCACCGTGCCATTCGCCGTTGCCGGCTAAAACTCTATAGGTCAAAAAAGAAGCCATATCTAAACATGATCCAGAAGCGCAGGCGTTTTCTCTGGGCCAAGGTTCATTTAAAATGGACTGTGGCAAAGTGGAAAACTGTTCTGTGGTCAGGCGAATCAAAATCTGAAGTTCTTTTTGGAAAACTGGGATGCCATGTCATCCGGACTAAAGAGGACAAGGACAACCCAAGTTGTTATCAGCGCTCGGTTCAGAAGCCTGCATCTCTGATGGTATGGGGTTGCATGAGTGCGTGTAGCAGGGGCAGCTTACACATCTGGAAAGGCACCATCAGTGCTGAAAGGTATATCCAAGTTCTAGAACAACATATGCTCCCATCCAGACATCTCTTTCAGGGAAGACATTGCATTTTCCAACATGACAATGCCAGACCACATACTGCATCAATTACAACATCATGGCTGCGTAGAAGAAGGATCCGGGTACTGAAATGGCCAGCCTGCAGTCCAGATCTTTCACCCATAGAAAACATTGATAGATGCTACAAAGAAGACCTAAGACAGTTGAGCAACTAAGAAGCCTGTATTAGACAAGATTGGGACAACATTCCTATTCCTAAACTTGAGCAACATGTCTCCTCAGTCCCCAGATGTTTGCAGACTTATAAAAAGAAGAGGAGATGCCACACAGTTGTAAACATGGCCTTGTCCCAACTTTTTTGAGATGTGTTGATGCCATGAAATTTAAAATCAACTTATTTTTCCCTTAAAATGATACAGTTTCTCAGTTTAAACATTTGATATGTAATCTATGTTGTATTCTGAATAAAATATTGAAATTTGAAACTTCCACATCATTGCATTCTGTTTTTATTCACAATTTATACAGAGTCCCAACTTTTTTGGATTTGGGTTTGTATCTGACACATTAAAATCTGCCCAGCAAATCCTATAAAAATTATAAAATCAATCATTAATTGGTTCACTGGTCAGAAAGTATTGAAACATTGTTTTTCAGGGCTATAAAAGAGTAATATTGGCAGTTAATTTTGTATACTTTTGTATGGTCTATTGATTGTGACTTTATAACATGAAATTGTGACTTTATATCACACAATTTCTGACTTTATAACACACAATTGCGACTTTGTCTCAATTCTGACTTAAAAACCTGCAATTGCGACTTTATATTTATATTATATTTTATTTATAACACGCAATTGTGTGTCTCACAATTCTTAACTAACCCGCAATTGTGACTTTATCTTGCAATTCTGACTTTTAACATGTAATTGCGACTTTATATCACACAATTTCTGAGTTTATTATTATATTCGCAATTGTGACTTTATATCACAGTTCTGACTTAAAAACCCCCAATTGCAACTTTATATCGCACAATTCCGACTTTATAACATGAAATTGCGACTTTATATCACACAATTCTGACTTTATAACACGCAATTGCGACTTTGTCTCACAATTCTGACTTAAAAACACGCAATTGCGACTTTATATCACATGATTCTGACTATAACATGCGATTGTGACTTCGTCTCGCAATTCTGACTTTATAAAACGCAATTGCGAGTTAATATAACACAATCCTGAGAAAAAAAAGTCAGAATTGCGAGAAAAATATTATTGTGAGATAAAAAGTTGCAATTACATTTTATTCAGTGGCGGAAGCTTGCTTCCATAATTGAGGACCCAAAAATAATAGTCAAATTTAATTTTCTGTACGTTCTTTACCCGTCCCCCCCAAAAATTGGTGGCTACAGCCCTGTCAGCCTAGATCTAATGATGTAAATCTAATGACTTTGGTTGTTTCTGTATCAATGATTTCAACTCAAAAGACAGAGGTTACCATCCAAGTTAGGCAAAGATACAAGTTGCTGCTGATCTCTTAGAGCTGCTGCTTCACACATTGTTGTAAAAAAAAAAAAAAGATATTGGATCTTCAGAACATGCCAGAACAGAAAAAGTTCATTTGCCATCTGTTTGTCATGATTTTATCTCCTCTATCTTATTTGCATATTAAAGCGTTAATTAAAATCATGAAAGGACAGAATGCTTTCTTTAAAACAGATTCTAGAAGCTTGACAGAACTTGTTTTATTTTTTATATCAGTCATTAGTTTGGATTCTGATGTTTTTACCTTGTCAATCAGTACACCTCGAAATATATTTTCATCGATAAACGGCCTGAAAACATGCCATGTGTCTAAAAATGTGTATAAATGTGTCATATTTAAGCTCAGCTGAAACAGAGGACGATGTTATTAACATTTCCACCGTGATAGATTACAGCAGGGTGGTATTTAACCGATGGAGAATGAGACATTTCACTGTGGCAGAACAAGAAGACACACTGCTGGGATTTGTCTGGGCCAGGCACAACGTGGCAGAACGACTGACGATTGTATTAAAAAGCAAATCTTTCCATCAGAAATCAGTGGGTGGTCAGATCAAGTGTTCTGATTCAGTTTCGTAAAATTCCCTGGGACTGAGAAAAGCGAAAATTTCATTCTTCAAAAGAAAAGTGTATGCGAGTATGTGTGTGTGGCACGATTTTACATGCGCATATTTAAACGAGAGGAAGGTGGTAGGGAGGGAATGTAGGTCCTTGGGTCTTTGTTTACAACATCTGATTTGGCGTGTCTGTTGAAGCTCAAATCCATTTGATCATTGGCCTATTTGGTGTTAATTATTGATTACTTACTGATCTAAAATATTCATTGTCGAATTCTTAGGAAATTCAGAAATTTGGGACCATGTTTTCCATCTCTTTAGCAAGGTGCTTAGTTATTTCTCTTAGTTAAAGGATTAGCTCACTTCAGAATTAAAATTTCCTGATAATTAACTCACCCCCATGTGAGGAAAACATTCCAGTATTTTTCTCCATATAGTGGACTTCAACAGGTTCAAAAGGTCCAAATTGCAGTTTCAATGCAGCTTCAAAGGGCTCTAAATGATCCCAGACGAGGATTAAGGGTCTTATCTAGTGAAAAGTCATTTAAAAAAAAAATAAAAATAAAAATGTATATACGTTTTAACCACAAACGCTCTTCTTGCTCTAGCTCTGTGATGCGCATTACGTAATCATCTTGGAAAGGTGTTTGACTTAGTCTTTGCACGTTCACATTTTAAACTTCCGCCTACATCACACGTGACCTTTCCGACGCGATTACGTTAAAGTTGTGGATGCGTTTCGCAGAGCTAGTGCTAGTGCATTTGTGGTTAAAATATATACATTTTATTTAAATTTTTTTTTTTTAGAAAATGACAGATCGTTTTGCTAGATGAGAGCATTATTCCTCGACTGGTATCATGTAGAGCCCTTTGAAGCTGCATTGAAACTGCAATTTGGACCTTCAACCCATTGGTAGGCATTGAAGTCCACTATATGGAGAAAAATCCTGGAATGTTTTCCTCAAAAACCTTAATTTCTTTTCAACTGAAGAAAGAAAGACATGAACATTTTGGATGACATGAGGGTGAGTAAATAATAAGGAAATTTTAATTCTAAAGTGAACTAATCCTTTAAGGAAGTGGTTCCCAACCATGTTCCTGGAGCCCCCCAACACTGCACATTTTGCATGTCTCCTTTGTCTGACACACCCATTTCATGTCTTGGACTCTCGACTAATGAGCTGATGATCTGAATCAGGTGTGTTTGATTAAAGCCCGGGATACACTGCATGATTTTTGCAATCCTTTAAGATTATTACAAATCACACTGTGCGACATGGATCCATTGAACTCCGGCACGACATGCATGTAGACCGTTTGATGACACTTATTAACTCGTAGGCTACGATGCAGGTTTCTATAGAAGAATGAAACGTCATCAGCTAGTGGTTAACAAAAATATCATGTTGAATGCTCCAGGAATGTGGTTGGGAACCCTTGCTTTAAGGTCATACTTTGTAAGAAGTAGTATTGTCACGATACTGAAATTTCTAACTTCGATACGATACCTTGAAAAATATCGATATTCAATACCATTTTTGATACCACGGGGAAAAAACACTGTACATAATGTCATATAGATATTTTTAATATTATTTCTTTTTTTCCCCATCTATTGAAAGTCTAGGCAATCAAACATTTCTTCTGCAGAGATAACTTTATATGATAAAGCTTTTAAACTTTTTCTCATATATAAATGTTGATCAATGTACTTGTCTTATTTGTTTTTACAATTTTGTTGCAATATCTTACACACAGCACAAGGAAGCTTGATTTCAAATGGTAAATTGAATTTAAAAAAGACAAGTAAACAGTAATAAAATAAGAACAAATAAACAAATTACTAACCATAGTGCAAATAAATACAATATAATAAAGATATAAATGAAATAGACTTGCTTTATTTTTTTTCAGGTAGGTCTAACAGTAGTATTCAGGAAAGAAACTGAATAAATCAATAAAGTAATCAAATGTAAAATAACATTGGATAGTCTAAAAATGAAATAATCAAAGTTACAGAAGTTAATCGGTCAAGAGCAGTAAGTGATTTTCTCTTTGTCTTTTGTTGTTTGATTAACATTAACAACATAGAGAGCTGCACGTTTATTTGGCTACTGTCCCTTTAAGGCCTGACGCACACACGGACACATTCTTCACTGTTTATGACTGCGTTTACGTCAATACTCACCAAGATGGGCATTGTGACATTGTTTCTGAGTGTATTTTACCATTAATAAGCCACGGAAAAAAACTCATTTTGGCACTTTTATATCAAAGGCGGCTTTATTATGTGTCTGTGCTTCGTGTGACCATAAAATCTGCGGGAATGAGTCGAAGTATGCGCAATCACGCACCGAAATTCAGACACGGACACACCAACACTATTTAACTGGAGTGGAGAGCAAAAGATGATTGAATGAGAGGTGGCGCGTGCATCTCAACTCGCTGTCGGAGTGGAGGGCAAGAACATGCAGCTGGTATCGGTGTATCGATAACTGCAAAAATGAGTACTGGTATCGTTTCAGATATTTCTATATACATATTGAAATATCATTTATATTAAATAAGATAAATATAATTTAATTAGATAAATGTCATAATATTGTCAACAGCTGTATACTTTTACTGTATGTGCACTTTTTTATTTCTCCTAAGGAAAGTTGCAAGCAGTGATGAAAGGGCCCTCGCACCCGGGCTCACCACCACCCGGTGGCCTTAGGAAAACAGTGAAAAACGGGTGATATTCATTTAAGCGGATAAATAGAGAAGAAATATGGCAGTCATTTTGATGCACCACACTTCCTGCTGCCAGCAGGTGGCGCTTTGAGTATAACAGAATTTTGCCATGTTGATGTCTTCAGGTCAGGACTATTATCAAACGTGTTCTGGGGCAGAACGGACATTGTATGTCTGAGTTACAACAACTTCCTCTTTCGTAGCGTTAATCGCATACTTTAGCACTTAGCCAAGTGTTGCATGATTTAACTTATTTCTAGCATGTGTGGTACTTCATGGCATTTTGAAATGTATTCCTGGGATTGAATTGCAGTGTAAAGCATGCCGTTTCCTGTTGCCAGCAGGTGGTGCTATGACTAACTGAATATTGGCATGTAGATGTCTTCAGGCCAGGACTCTTATCACACGTGAAGTTTGGAGCAGATCCGACATTGCTTGACTGAGTTACATCAACTTCCTGTTTCATGGTGAAGCATCAGACTTTGTCAGGCCGCCACGGACACGCCCTTCAGTGGAAACTCAAGATTTTCGCAATGAAACATCGCTAAGGCCTTTAGATTAGACAGACCAAATATGACATTGGTCTGATTAAAGCTCTAGAAGGAGTTCGTTAAAGTACAACATCTGGAAATGGCAAAAACTGCAAAAAATTTGCAGAGAAAATTCTGAATATCTGACATTATGTTGGGTTTTCAGATTTTGCTCCCTCTGACTTTTTTATAGGTGTTGAGCTGTTACATGTGTGTACCGAATTTCATACTTGTACGTGAAATGTAGTGCGAAGGGCACTTAATTGAAATTTTGTAGGTTGCACTATCGAGCCATTTTTCCACAGCTAAAGGCTCCAGTATACTTCAAACAAAATTCTTTTTTGTTCTTCGTTTAGGGGTAAAACGAAGTTCGAAATGCGTGACCAGCGATATACTGTAAACAAACATCTGACGCCGCCCACACTGCTAAGATTGACGTTTAGATGAATATGTAAATATGTGTTGTGCACTTTCTTCTCAGTAACAAAATAAACACAACAAAAATGAGAAAACAGTAAGCATTTATTATAGAAAGCATAAGAAAAGTGTCTGATCATAACAACATGGGAATGTTAGCACGAGCTCTGCAAAGTAGCACTCCAGTCACGTCACGTCTTCATATAGCACTTTATTCAATAGATTTCTTAAAATCAAGCAGCGTTACAGTATCAAACATGAAAAACAGTGTTAGTGCCTCATTTTTTTACAATCACAACTTCATTTTGTACTATGAAGCAGCTATCTAGTGTGTTCATGTTTTCACCCACGGAGCTCTTACCTCAACGAAATCTACAGATCAAATGAGTCAGACGTGAATGAAGGCGGAGCCTCAGCACACACCTCCTATTATGTTATCATCATGGACCAATGGTAGTACGAAGGTGTTTTGGTGCTGGAACGAACTTTTCCTGAAAATTCGCTTTGGCAAGCCGTTTCGAGCTTCCAAAAAGAACACAAAACGAACTTCGTTTTGGCCTGATTTTGTTTGAAATGACGTCACGTCAGTTCTTTCTTCAATTTCGTTTGAAGTATACCGGGGCCTTAATTCTGAAACCCATATCGGACATAATTTTTTACCACTTCTGATGTGTGTGCAAAGTTTCATGAGTTTTCGAGCATGTTTAGGCCCTCAAAAACGCTATTCATTTTGGAGAGGAAGAATAATTGACCGAGCAATTACAATAGGGTCCTCACACTATCGGTGCTCTGGCCCTAAAAATTTTAAAAAACATTCTTGTCTTAAAGCTACAATTTACAGCAAAATGAAAATTCTGTCATAATTCACTCATCTTTATGGAACAAAAAAGAAGAACAGTTTTTGTCCATAAAATGAAAGTCAATGGGGCCCAATACAACATTTGACCCCACTGATTTACATTTATTTTGTGGTAAACTGTCTCTTTAAGACAATGATATACAACAATGGTATTTTATTATTTGCTTTGCTGTTTGCCTAAAGTCACTGTTGTTGTGCATGGCACACTCATGTTGCTCTGATGTCTCTCATTAAGGATCATTAGAGATGCAGGTAGGGCTGTAGAGGGGCAGGTGGTCTTGTGGGACAGACTCCAAGTGGAACTAAGAGTGGGTTGGTGTTTGTGGTCGGTCATGGTGTCTGACTCTATGATGGCTGGAGTTGAATGAGTGAGCAGACAGAGAGCAGGTCCTGCTCATGGGACCTCTGATGAGCTGCTTATGACACACACACACACGCGCGCTGTTGCAGCAAGCTCAGTTTTTTAACTTTTGTGAATAATAACATGGCTACAACCTTTGGCACTAAATTGCTGTTTTCAGATTTTTTTTTGTTCTTTTGGCACTTTCCATGAATAGGACTTAAAGTAATGCCTGAAACTCTTAAAATGATTACATTATTTTCTATCATCATCAAACCTTCTTCTAAAACGTGTTTTTTTTTTTTTGTCATACCCTGACTTGCTAAGGTAAGCCAATTATAAGTGTTTTTAGACCTAACGGGATGCATTTTCACAGGAAATTGCATACATTCATCACTCGCCTGTGCGTGTAGCTGTAAATAGAGAAAGGTTGCTCCGGCTACTTTGATGCGTGTATGGTGTGAAAGTGACATACCTTAGTTGTCACAATGAGAGAGAAAGGTTGACATGGAGCAGCTAAACTTAGGGGAATCACCTGTTTTTTTAAAAAAAAACTGAACATAGGAGAGTATGGTGGCAAAAAGATAACGCGACAGAGCTCGTAATAAAACAAGAATCAACAATGGCTTGGCGTTTCAGAGATGACGAGAACTTAGGGATTTGAAATGTTGTGAAAGCAACGTGGAGATGGTGTTTTTATTACTCAGCAGGTAAGTTATTTTACTGAACTGATAATTTGCTATAGGCTCGTCTCTCATTAGAAATCGCTCCAGCGGTCTCGTTCAGCTCCAACATCACTCAGCCCTGCTCTGCTCCATACTACAGTAATGTTAATAATCTCATTTGTGAACATGATTTCTGCCCGAGTCCCATCGGATTATTTTCCTCCAGCTGTGAGGTGAAGACGACATCTTCCATGATTCCGCGCTCAATCTTGCCGTCATCAAGCTATGCCTTTGTTTTGACTAGGTGACCTCTAGTGGTGAAAGATTACATATTGTGCCTTTTAAAGGGTTAGTTTACCCAAAAATGAAAATTGTCATTAATTACTCACCCTCATGTCGTTCCACACCCATAAGACCTTCGTTCGTCTTCGGAACACAAATTAAGATGTTTTTGATAAAATCTGATGGCTCAGTGAGGCCCCCAATTACAAATTTTTACTACTAAAAACATATTTAAAACAGTTCATGTGACTACAGTGGTTCAACCTTAATATTATGAAGCGACGAGAATAATTTTTGTGTGGCAAAAAAACAAAATAACAACTTTATTCAACAATATCTAGTGATGGGCGATTTCAAAACACTGCTTTAAGAATCTTTTGTTTCGAATAAGTGGTTCGGAGCGTGAAAGTCGTGTGATGACAGATGACAGATTCAGTAAACGAGGCTTCGTTACATCTCAAGTGTTTCGAAATTTCAATGGTTCACGTGACTTTGGCAGTTTGATACACGTTGCGAACCACTGATTCGAAACAAAAGATTCGTAAATTTTCGTTTTGAAATCGCCCATCACTAGATGTTGTTGAATAAAGTCGTTATTGTTTTATTTTTTATTTTTTCGGCACTCAATATTGCTGGTTATATGTCTAAAGTGTAGTAGTGAATGTTTTATGAGCAGTAGGATAACCATATTCATCCACACAGTCACGCAAAACTGAAGCACAACCAAAACAATGTTCTTCCACAAAGTGCATGCAGTTTTGTTTTTTAACCGCCAGTGTGATATGCATTAAACATATCTAAATATAGGATTTGTGCCTCTGAGAGTCATGGCGAAACAAACATGTGCTTGTCTCATCATTGTGTCCTATGTCTAATTTCATTTTAATTTGTAGTTCTAGGCTTTTTATGCCATTTATTTTGAATAAAACTCAAAGCTCTTATGCATTGCAAGTGCTACCTCTGCTCCACAGCTTCATATTTGTTTCTGCTTTTACCTCTCCATTACCTTCCAGATTCAGTGACTGCAAAAAATGCCTTTAAAGTTCTTTGTGGCCTGAACTTTAATTAGAGAATTGGAGTTTGTGAGTAACATGTTCAATATTTTAGTGATACTTTCACAGAATCTTCTCCCATCAACTTCACATGGTTGCAGGGCATGAGAATAACAGCCGTATATAGCAAAGCAGTCAAGTATATGTTTATCAAAGCTAAACCAAATCACACTCTCACATCTCTCTGTTTCTTTGCATCTGCTCTCACTGTCATGGAAAAAAATAGCAGTTGTCACCAATATCTTGTTGAAGAATCAGTCTGCTTAGAAACTAGACTATATACTTACTAGACACTATATTTAACTAGATGTGAGCAAAAATGAGAATGTGTTGCACTATTGTTTGAAAATTAGGTCCTACTGTAGGTCACATCTAATCTTATATTTTTTTTGAGCATTTTATCAGCTGTATGACATACTAAACAGACCATATCTACTTCCCTTACAGCCTTGCTTTCATTTTTGTTAAATTAAATACGGCATTTTATTGATGTAGCATCTGAAGTGACTTTTCTACTGTCCTAAATTATTGCCATCCGAGACCCGTCCGCTGTTAAAACCTGTTCAGATCTTGCAGATAAACTTTTACCCTTTTGCCATCAAAACTTTGAGGTGAAATTATCTTCGCGGTTTCAAAATAAACCTTCTGTCTCTTTGCATTCACAATCCACACACAGTCTTGCTCATTTCCTGATGTAGTTTTGGGGGCAAAACAGGCATATTTGCCAGCTGTGTAATTTACTGTGGCACTCATTTGCATATTAAAGCATTAATTAGCCCCTCTGAGCGCAAGAGCGGGAATAGTGTAATCATTGGACGTGTAGTCGCGGGGGACGAGTCTGTGTTTGGGTCTGGGGGGAGGCCGAGAGGAGAGCGCGGGAGTCTCTGGGTGCTTGTGTTGACCATGCGGCGCGTGCTTGTCGGCTTTGTGTTTTTTTTTTCTTTTCTCTCTTCCCCGCCGGAGGGTGGATGAGGAGGTTGCGCTGCTCAGTTTTCCAGCTTTTTCCAGACCCTTTGAAGTGTCACACATGATCTGTCTCCGTGTCATTTTAATGGCTTTACTCTCCCCCGTCAGTGCAGTCAGAGGTGCGACCAACAGTTTCACAGGAAGTAGAGGTTGTTGTTGTTTTGTTTTTTTTTCATCCTCTTTTCCATTTGAGGGTAAAACGGGGGTTGAGGATTGTGGGTAGAGCATATGAAAAACAAACTGACGAAATGCTAAGGCCTTTTATGAGGTTGTGGTTCCAGAGATTGTGGCGGCAATACAAAATGGACACAAATCATGTGGATGATCTCAAATACATAAGTGACTTTGAACATGACACTTAATTTTATTACAGGGTTCACGAGTTTGCCTGCCCGTTCAGTTTTAATAGTTAATTGTAAATACACTTGGCTTGCTGTCCTCGAAGGAGGCTCAAGCTCCAAGCTAAACCCCCCTATAACAGTACTGCACATAGGGAGAATAAGAGAAATAGAGGAGGAGATGGGGAGGAGGAGGGATGCTGGAAGTATTGTCACTGGGATGACGCAGTGACTGCTGTTTATCTACGCTCGTAATGATTATACACAGGACTGAATGTTTAGGCTCCTCCTGAACCTACGTTTGGAACTACATTTCGTACAGCTATGAAAAACATGGAAAAGTAATGGAATTTTAAAATAGCAATTTCCAGGCCTGGACATTTTTTGAAGAAATAAACCCAGAAAGTTTTGGAAAAGTCATGGAAATTTGTTTCACAATATCTTTATAATAGAATATATGTTTAATCAGGTCCTGCAGGCTTATAATGTGAGAAATTCCCATGTACAAGGCCTAAAATTAACACTTGCCAAGCATCAAATCGGTGTTGGCGAGTATGTATGAAACTCTGTCATTCGCCAGATGACTGGTAACATTTTTATGAATTCTAACAATAAGCTTGTGCTTATTGAAAAAAAACTAGCAAGCAAACAAAAAGCATTAATAGTCATTAATTTTAGTTAAGATATGCTATGATAAATGTGAACATGGATTTTTATTCTTATTTTTCATGTATACATAGGCTTTCATGGAATATTTGTTTGGATACAAATATTTGCCTCAAAAGTCATGGAAATTTAGTGGTAAAAATGTCTACGAACCCTGTTATTAGTAAGATTCCAATAAGTGAATATACTAACCCACACACACACACACACACACACACACACACACACACACACACACACACACACACACACACACACACACACATGTTTGTTTTTGTGAATTGTGGGGACTTTCCATAGACTTCAATGCATTTTACACTGAACAAACTGTACATTCTATCCCCCTACCCTGCCCCTACCCCTAAACCTAACCCTCACAGGAAACTGTGCAAACTTTTACTTTTTCACAAAAACTCATTCTATATGATTTATAAACCCATTTACATTGTGGGGACCGCTGGCTGGTCCCCACGATGTAGGTGAACTCAGGTTTATATTACATCATGGGGACATTTGGTCCCCACAATGTAATATAAACAAAAGCACCCACACCCACACACACACACACACACACCCACACCCACACACACACACACACACACACATGTTTGTTTTTGTGAATTGTGGGGACTTTCCATAGACTTCAATGCATTTTACACTGAACAAACTGTACATTCTATCCCCCTACCCTGCCCCTACCCCTAAACCTAACCCTCACAGGAAACTGTGCAAACTTTTACTTTTTCACAAAAACTCATTCTATATGATTTATAAACCCATTTACATTGTGGGGACCGCTGGCTGGTCCCCACGATGTAGGTGAACTCAGGTTTATATTACATCATGGGGACATTTGGTCCCCACAATGTAATATAAACAAAAGCACACACACACACACACACACACACACACACACACACACACACACACACACACACACACACACACACACACACACACACACACACACATACATACACACAGACAGGGCTCAACAGTAAGTTGACAGAAAAGTCAACAAACCAAGGAATAATCATATTCCATTGTTTTTCAGCAAGGTGCGTTTATGAATTTATGGAGGTACAATATACTGTAGTTATATCATTTCCAGCTGCTTGCTTATTTAAATAAATAAATAAATTTTGTAAAAGAAAAATTACATTTTGTAAAATAATAAATATACACTAACATTGGTAAGATGTTTTTTAAAGTTTTTTTTAAAGAAGTCTCACCAAGACTGTTTATATGATCAAATGCAGTAAACTAAAATTATAAAAAATGATTACAACTTAAAATATTTGTTTAAATTGTTTTTATGTTTTTATATTTCTATGTTATTTTTTATATATATATATATATATATATATATATATATATATATATATATATATATATATATATATATATATATATATATATATATATATAATATATATTGGGATGGTAAATTTTCAGCATCATTACTGCAGTCTTCAGTGTCACATGATCCTTCAGAAATCATTCTAATATGCTGACTTTGTGCTCAGGAAAACACTATTATTATTAATGTTGAAAACCATTTGTGCTGCTTAACATTTTTGTAGTGGTTCCAGTGAAAATGATGGCATGCAGAGCAAGTAAAAATCAGAACGACTGGTCTGACTGTCAAAACATTAGGTGCACACTATTCTATGACATTTTTAAGTATAAATAGTGCGAGTAGTGCGTTCACACTGAAATTTCCAAAAAGAAAAAGTACACTTTAAATACCCGGATGATGTCAAGTCAAGTCAGATTTATTTATATAGCGCTTTTACAATTGGTAATTATTTCAAAGCAGCTTTACATATTAGAAGCACAGAAAAAAAGGGAAGTGGTTAAAAATAAGCTGGACAAACAAGCGTGGTAATATGTAACATATACAAGATGGTGCTACATTAAGCCAATGTCGGCTGACTCCCAGGGGTGGAAAAAAAACCCTAGGAGAAAAACCCAGCGTGCTAGCACTGGGAAAAAGTCCTAGGAGGGAAAAAACCCCTTGGAAGATATATATAATATATGTAAATGGATATGGAGATCAAAATCTGAATTATACATTTTTATTATAGAGATTGAAAATAGATTATATATAAATATATGTAAGCGGATACGGGGATTAAAAATCAGAATTATAGATGCAGCCAGAACTGGATCTGTAGGCCCATTGTCTACTGGGCTACGTTGTAGTCAGGTCCAGACACAGGTTCTCCATCTGATCTGGATACGGCCTGGATCCAGCACCCGGCAAACCTAAGGATAAGCAGAGAGACAGATATTAGCGTAGATGCCATTCTTATTCTGATGTACAGGTATATCTAGTGTTATAGGAAATGTTCTCGGTTCCGGCCGACCTAATTATTGCAGCGTAGCAATCCTTTAACGGATTTGAAAAATGTTAATGTATTGATAATGTGTTATGTGTATGCAAGAGCAAAGAGATGTGTTTTTAGTCTAGATTTAAACTGACAGACATGATGCACTAAATTAACGGAAAAAACAAAGTGTGGAATGTTGGACACTTCGTGCACTCAACTGTCGCAGCTTTAATTACATAGTGGAGGGGAAGGGAGGACAAAATAACCTTGTTAAGTGACAAAATAACCTTATACAATTCACACACTACATGGATGAGTGCATAGTGCACAAGTACATAGTGTATAAGTGCATAGTGTATAGAAATTCATTTGGGACGCAACTATTCTTTTTGTTGAGCCTTGACATAGCCACTTGTGGGGACAGTTCACTCAAAAATAAAAATTCTGAACAACAAATCTGAACCTAATAAAATTTGAGAGCTCTGTCGGAAAGGAAAATGACATAAAGATCAGAAAATAATGACAGAATGTTCATTCTAGGGTGAAAACTCTGTTTGATTTCCTATACTAATGCATAGTGTCATCACTGTACGTGTCCATATAGACAGGTGCGGTAAACGTAGAGTAAAGTGTGAGAAGCCCTTGCTTCAGTGGTTCTTTGTTGAGCTGTCTCAGAAGCCTTTGCCTGGAACACATTGGCTCATATTTTGATGGGACTGGATGCTATCTTTTCCCTCTACTCCACTAGAAATGGCCCATTGGATGAGTTGGTCCATCAGAATTTCAGAATCTTTCTCTGGGCATGTCCACCAACTCCATGCTTAAGCGCCCTGTGTCATCAGTCACCCACATTGAAAGCTCATCTGAATATCATGAAACCTGTGAGTCATTGCCTTTATCAGAAGGACTTTGGCCAAGAGAATCTTCTTTTCCCTTTCAAATAAACAAGACTGCAGTGCCATGGCCTGAATATGAATATGGAGGATCTATTAGGTTTTTGTTGGTGTGCAGTGCTCTTTCTATTTTCTGTTAACACCTTCAACAGTTGAGTGTTGTGCGCATGAATGAAGCATTTCAATTATTGTTAGGCCTATAGAATAGTGACAACTATGAGAAATGAGAATGATTAAAGGTAAAGAAGATGATTTTTTTTGTATGTTCTTTTTTTTTTTTTTTTTGTAAAATCATCTACCACCTATTGATTGAGGTCAACTGGTAACAATACATTTGTTAAAGAGCCAATTGCTGATTGATAAAGTCATTGCGTCACTACAGCTGCCGTTAGAAGCTCTGGTCCCCAAAGAAACCTGAGACTCACGCTTAGGACTGCATATGCGCATGTAGCCTGAAAAATAAGCTTTTTTAATGTTATTTGAGCATATGAAGCAACATTTATGGGACAATTCATGTCAGATTTTGTTGATTTGAAATGTGTTATTTAATTGTGAGTTAATTTCAGGATTCCCCCATTGAAATAGATAGGACTTGGTCTTGGATGCCCGAAACAGCGGAGGCATTGCAAATATGGCTGCGGAGTAAACAGACTTTCCTTGAAAGGGACTTTGATAATACCCATTAGCCACCAATATACAGCCTAACAAAAAAGCATTTTAATGCCAATTGTGGTAATCAAAATTAATAATGATTACAGTATCAAGAAAAATAATCAATTGTGTCATAATTGTGCAGCGCTAGCACTGCATACTAGTGTAAAAGTCTTGTAGTGCCCTTCTCACTCTATCGTATCCTCTCAGGTGAAGATGACCTATAAACAATCAATACTTTTTCTTTAATATGCATTTAAAACACCTCTAATGCTTCCAGTATAAGCTCATTTTGTATATGGATATTTAATTGGTTTATATAGGTTAACTCAGGGCATGTCACAAAAAAACACTCATCACAAATCAAGTTTTCTGGCTAATGCCTTTATATACATTCATATATCCATGTGTTGGGACATTTGTGTCAATGACAAGCCACCATGACTGACAGCAGGATTACAACAGGATTATGGTCGACCAATTTATCATGCTGTGCTCAAAATAATAAAATTAAATAAGTAATTCACGCAAAATTGAAAATTCTGTCTTTATTTACACATCCTCATGTTGTTCTAAGCCAGTAGGACTTTCTTTCTTTCTTTCTTGTTCAAAAGAAGGATAAAAATGTCTGAAGAAAGTACATGCAGTTACAATAAAAAACAATGAGTCAAAAATGAAGGAAAAAACTCTCTCTCATTGTTTTCGTGTGTAGACCACAGGAGCCCTCTGTTTGTCCTCTTGTCCCTGTGACTGGAGTGACGGGGCAGTAGTCTGTGTGTTTGCCCACTAAAATCAGGGGGAGGGGTGGGATGAGGTGGGCAGGGCACTGCCTGTCCCCGTCCTCATCTCTGTCACACCGGCATGGGCTGCCTGGGCTCCATGGAGGGGAGATAATTGGATTTGTTGTCACCTCCAGTTGCTGCCAGGAGCGGGCGTCTGCTCCGGTTAGCGATGAAGACATCATCGTGACAGGGACCCTGGGAGAGGATCAGCTGGTGTGGTGGGCACTACTATCGATGCTCTAGAACTGCCATGTCCAAGCGGGCAGGCGTTGGCCAGCTGTTTCCCTGCCCGTGACTTCAGGCCAGGCCAAAGAGAGAGAGCTCCACATCCAACCGAGAGGGAGGAGAGAAATGAGAAGTTGACCTCTGGCCGGATAGCGCTAGATGTTAAGGTTCGAGCTGTGCCATGTGCCCCTGTGGTTCCTGCGAAAGGGTTTTAGGCCCAGGCCAGGGAATCATGCCACAGCAGACAAGCGTGGCGGACAACCAGGGATGGCACCTGCTTGGCGTGGGTGTGAGGTAATGATGGGCTCACAGGTGAACAGCCCCAGAGGTAATCAGTAATTAACTCACAGCCACTCCATCACCACAGCTTTGGGCCTGAATCGAGTACCGCTGCCATGTCCTACAGACATTAATGCCCTCCAAACACTCCTTGCACATGCCCCGATAACATCAGGTTGTTTTATTTTGTTTGTTTTTTTATATGTTATCGGTTGTTTGAATATGTTTTTCTTTTTTGTTTTATTGGGAGTCTATTTGCAAGACTGTCCAGATAGCAAAGAGTGGCAGCGAGGGCTTCTGGCCTTATTTTTAAAGCTTCAGTCTTGGAGGGGAAAAAAACCCTTTTCCACATGTGTAAGAACTTTTCAAGGGACTTTTGAAAGATTGTCTCTGTTCTGACTTCAGTGAAGAGCTGTTCAGTGGCTGCAGTGGAACGGCAAGGTGAATTATATTTATAACTGAAAGTCCTGCCACTGTCTGACTGACCTCCAGTCAAAAATCCACACATGCTGTTTTCCATTTTTTTGTCGTCCAGTGCAAGCCTACTCATACCCATTCAGTAAGCACACTGTCGCTGTCATTTAAACACTGGCAGATGGAGATAGTACAATAGTGCCCTTAGAAGTTTTCACAGTGTATTCACCATATCAAGTCAATTCAAAGTATAGGGGGGGTGTATATGTTTAGTTTATATGGCACTGCAGAACATATTGATACATCACTGCACATAAAGTTTATTCTGCTTAATTGACCTCACCCCCAAGTCATCCAAGATGTTCATGTCTTTCTTTCTTCAATAAAAAACAAAATTAAGGTTTTTTAGGGAAACATTCCAGGATTTGTATACATATAGTGAACTTCACTGGGGTTCACTGAGTGGAAGGTCCAAATTGCAGTTTCAAAGTGCTCTATGCGATCCCAGACGAGGAATAAGGGTCTTGTCTAGCAAAATGATCAATCAAAATTTATATACTTTTTAACCACAAATGCTTGTCTTGCACTGCTCTGCGATGCGCCACACATTACGTTGAAAGGTCACACGTGATGTAGGTGGAAGTACTGCGGTAGGGCAAAAAACTTCTCCAACTTCAAAATCGTCCCATATCATTGTTTTACCTTTTTTTTACCTTAATCTTTGCACGTTCCCTTTGTAGACACTGGATCGGTACTTCTGCCTACGTCATGCATGACCTCTGTAAAGTGATTTCATGATGAGCGCAGATCGCAGAGCTAATGCAAGACAAGCATTTGTGGTTAAAAGTATATACATTTTTTTTTTTTAGAAAATGACCAATTGTTTCGCTAGACAAGACCCTTATTCCTCGTCTGGGATCACGTAGAGCCCTTTGAAGCTGCATTGAAACTGCAATTTGGACCTTCAACCCAGTGAACCCCACTGAATTCCACTATATGGAGAAAAATCCTGGAATGTTTTCCTCAAAAACCTTCATTTCTTTTCGACTGAAGAACGCAGTAAATTATCAGGAAATTTTAATTCAGAAGTGAACTAATCCTTTAAATTGTACATTTACTTCATTTCAAATTTGTATAATATAATTTATTTTAATGTCATAATATTATATACTCTATAATACTAATAATATTTAATGATTTTTAAGTAATGTATAGGCCTAATATTTGGTCAGAAGTTTGGGGTCAGTACATTTTTCTTTTTTTTAAAGAAATGTATACTTTTTCAGCAAATAAATAAATAAATAAAGACCTAAATTACTACAGAAAAAAAAAAAAATCTGTTCTGTTTAACTTTCTATTCATCAAAGAATCCTGAAAAAATGTGTCAACTTCCACAAAAAAATATATAAATGACGCTAATAAATAAAATGTTTCTTGTGCAGCAAATCAACATCATAAAATGATTTCTGAAAGTTTGTGTGACACTGAAGACTGGAGGAATGACATGAATAATTTATATGTATATATAATACTAATAATACAGTAAAAAACATAATACTTTAATATTTGATATATTAAACAATACATGTATTATATGCATATTTAAGTATGTACTAATTACTTATAAGTCTGTCATCTTACTCAAAACCCATAATTTGTGTGAATCAAGTGTTTTGTGTGTTTAAACAATTTAACTTCTAAATCTATACTCTGCTTAGTGCGCAGGCAGCAGTGAACACTGCGTAGGGACCCTGTGAAGGCAGCCAGTGTTTGTGAGGTTGTGTCAGTAACACAGGGTTTCTGACTGTGATGTGTGCTCTGATTCTGTTTTTGGAGCACGATGGCATCCGTAATTGGGGGAAATGTGGATTCGGTGGGCCTAGACATTCCCGTCCCCCAGGGATCAATTACAGAAAGACTCATTCAGCTAGGTCTATTCAAATAAACACCGGAAGAGCGGGGACAGTGTGCTGTTTTAAAACTAGAGGTATTACGAGATAAACACTGTCCCAGTAAAGACCTCATCAGCAGCAATTTGTATGCATTTACGCAGACAGTCAGGGTTTCGTCTTTTACCGCTGTTGTCTTACCTTCTTCCTCATGTTTTTAATCACACAAAAAAAAAGAAGAAGAAAGAAAAAAAAATTAATAACCTTCCACTAGGAGTGCACATACATGTGGGTAAAAGTGAGTTTTTTTTTTTTTTTTGACACATCCACATTAAGCAACAGCCAGTCTAAAAGTAAGCTTTGCAAGCTTCTTACTAACAAAAACTTTAACGCTTTCTAATAAGGAGGATCTGTAGTCTCAAGTGTTATTAATACCGCTTCAGGCACATATTTTAAATAAATTTGTTCCTGTGATTCACTCCGTCTCTCTCTCTCAAGGTTTTGGGCATTTGTACAGTGTGAAGAGCTAGCAGTGTTTAAGTCCTTCAGACCTTGCGAAAGTAATGAATGCCAGAATGTTTCTAATCACTGAATCATTCATGCTGTATAATTTGCTGTAAATAGCCAAGGTGCACCCTTGATTTACAGCTTGCTCCAAGATCCTTGACACCACTTAGCGACTGAAAAACACTCCATATATACATTGAGGCTTAGTTTAGTGCTTTGAAAGAAATTCAAGCTGTAACTTTTCATAACATCTCATCTTAACTGGTCACCCAGACCCTAAATTGATGCACAATGATCCTGAAAAGAAGAAAAACACTGCTTTTTTCGTTTTTGATCTCAAACACAGTCACCTCGCGGTAAATAAAAACAAATCTCCTGGAGGTTTTGAGAAGCGGCTTCTCAGAAAAGGTTTCCGGTCCACGTTCTGTCACTGCGTTAACGGTTCCACCTGTGGTGACCTTGTCCCGCCGTCTCTCTACTCTCGACAGAGAGCGTGAGATGGATTACTGTGACCGCTCGGCTACCTTACAGATGGCGCAGTGCCGTCACCGGCACCTAATCTTCATAGCGTGCATCGAAATGACTCATTAAAATCAGCACAGGCAAAACCGGCAGAGAGGACGCCCAGCACTACGCGGGCTAATGCGGCTAGTGCGGGAGGCAGTGTCTGTTTTCCTCTCTCCTTCCTCCTCTACTATGTCTTAGTCCTTTTATTAAATTCACTCTCTCTTTCTTTTAATGTGGAATTTCAATGCTTCCCCCTTTGTCTGATTGAATGTTATTGTCATAGTTGAGCAGAGGGAAATGCATTTTGAATTAGAGGCTGTGTTTCATTTCTGTTTTTATATTTAAATGCAACAGCACGGCTTCATATTTATGCAGTTCGGCTTTTTTATTTCTGTCACCTGATGAAGCGATTCTTTGCCACTGTTGCCTTCGACTTCCTTAGGGTTTAAAAGACACTAAATATTCTATAATATTGTTTTGTCTACTATGATATTATCGAATGAGAACAAAACTTGAGCTGGATAATTACTCTATAGGCTTTATGTTGAATGTCACAAGTTTCATCGCATCCGCTTGTTGGTGTAATCAGCTAATCTAGATAGTTATTTTTATCGTTTTGTTTTATTCATATTTGATATCCAAACGTTAGTGAGAAGAAGAAAATTCGAAATCTTTTGGATATCAGTCTGCGTATGTGATGGATATCGGTTATGCTTTGGTATTTGGAAGGCATCTTGAGTAAAACAGCTCTATATTTAATGAAGCACATACAAAAGATCTGAAGTGAAAGCGATGCAGCCTGTTTTACAGAATACGGAAGTTTGTTGCGCATAAGCCCCATTCTGTAGAGCTGCTTTATACTATTAATAAATAAATTAAAATTATATAATTGATAATATTATAAATATATTATATAATAATTATTAAATAATTATATCATATTATAAATTTAATTTGTTTCATAATTGACGAATTTTGCGACATCGACATTGTTATTGAACTGAATTGAGTCAACATCGACTCGAGCTTTCCAGCTAACAGTGAACATTCTCAAAACTTTCAAGGTTAGGGTTAGGGTTCTCAAAGACGCTGTTTCCACCTGGTATTAAGATGCGTTTTGGTCAATCGGATCACAAGTGGACAACGCTAAATACATGTGTAAATGGGGTGTGAAACCTTTTGAACTTGTCCACTTTCGACCAAATCCAGAGGTAGTCGAAAACATATTCAACCAGGTTGCTTTCATAGTGGAAACGCTCATGTGGTCGAATGTTTTCGAACAGCCACTAAAGACTCTCCGCCTAAATATTAATGTGTAAACATTATGGGAAGCACGCTAGCTAGACAGGATTTAAACTTTGTCAGCTAAAATGAAAGCTGCTGCTCTCCGTGTGTTGTCTCCAGGCGCGTACATTTGTAAATTGCGCAAGTTTATTTTGTCCATTAGATTGAAAGATCTGAAAAAACCCATACATTTACCCGCCTATAGAAACTCCGCTTGAAGAAATCAGGACAGAAGTGGTCAAAATTGGACAAAAGAGGATTAAAACACCAGGTGTAAAAGGGTATGTGTCTCCCTCATCCACTTGTGATCCGATTGACAAAAATCGACCAAGTTACAAATGAACATTCTTCCTGTAATATTGATGGAAAGTTTTCAAAACATTAGCTCAAAAACGTTATTTATACATCACTCATGGAGCGTTTTTTGTAAAAAAAATTTTTTTATGTTCTACTTGTTTCAGGATGTTCAGAGAACATTCAAAAGTAACATTGCCGTAATCTTTGCAGAATGATTAAATGGAATGTTTCCTTAAAGTTATAGTTTGCTCAGAAATGAAAATTCTGTCACCATTTTCTCATGTAAATGATCTTGTTTTTCCAAATCTGTATGAGTTTCTTTCTTCTTTTTTGAACACAAAGAAAGATATTTTAAAGTTTGTCTATAACTTGACAGTTGAAAGCACCCATTTTTTCCTACTATGGAAGTCAACATGTGCCATCAACTGTCTGGTTACCAACATTCTTCAAAATATCTTCTTTTGTGTTCAGCCAAAGAAAGAAACTCATACAGGTTTGGAACAACTTAAGGGTGAGTAAATTATGGCAAAATTTTAATTTTGTCCATTAACCATCATTTCAAAACTGGCTTTACAGCAGAATTAGATTCTAGTCTCATATTTGATGACGTTTGCATCATTGATTCAGCTATTTTCTTGTTTAGTACTGTCCAAGAATAATTTATTGTATAAAGAGTTGGCTGCTGTGAAGCAATCTGTATTGTAAAAAAAAGCTCTATATAAACAAACATGACTTGACTCGACTTGTCCTCCATCTGCAAATCCACCTTTTAGAGCAACAATCATATTCATGTAGCAACAACAGTTGAAACCACTATCACCCAAACGGCATCTTTCCAAACGGCTGGATTGATGTCTCGTGCGCTCTTAGGCTGAACAAACAGAAGAGTTTAGTGGGGAGGGAAGCCATCAGGTCAGATCTGCACGGCGAATAATCTCTCTTCAGCCACACACAAGAACAAAGCCTATCTGGAGCTCATCGCTACTGTGATGATATTTAAATGTAAAGCTGAGGAGATCAATTAAATTAGCTGTGGCTTCAGCCAGCAGCTCTCCAGACTGCCCCTGAGGTCACAGCGGTGTACTTTTCAGCTCTCGCCTCTGGTAATCGCTTCAAATCAAGCCTCTCTTAAGCACGGCGGCCCACCTTAATTACACGTATGAGGTTGAGATTTCACACCTCTGGTAAAGAGAAGATAAAGTCAAATTGATAATAAACGCCTGAAAGATACATTTTTGAATCAGCCGGGAGAGCTGCGGATCGCAGAGCTCGCTGCCATCCTCCAAGGCACTGACACAGGAGATATATATTCATATGATTCACTGTGTGTGTGTGTGTGTTTGAATATGTTTATGATGATGTTCAGGACTGAGCCACTCATCTTTAGTACTGTAACTTTAGTTTGACACAATGTCACATTTGTCTGATACACTTCCAATATGAGTGTGCTTATTATAATTATCAGATTGCGCATTCATTGTACTTCTCGTGAGTAATATGTGGTAATTATGAAAATGTGTTGTTAAGCTAAATCGAATAATTATTTTTGCAGTTTCACACAAATGTAAAAAAACAAGAACTTGATAATTTATAATGTATCAGTCTTGCACAGAACAAAATATTTATGATTTTTGTTTTTATTATTGCATCAGTAGGTTTGGAACAGCGTATCAGGATTTATGAACGCATATGTGTTAGTTTAGTAGTCTATGACAGAACCAACTAGTTCCATATGACTGGCAGTGAATGATTTGCTGATTTTTGTCTAAAAGGAATTGATATATTGGTGGAAGATGTTAATAAGCAAAATTATGGAGCTTTATTATTAATTCATTTTTAAACATTGATTTAATTAATGATTATTTGCAGATAAAGAGAACACAGATTCAAATAAATTATTAGTGAATTTTAAATCTTAATTAGCAAGGAAAATATTACATAAAAGCGTTCATTAATGCAGCTAAAATATTTCTTTCAAAGTCCAGTGTCTATTTTTATGAATTTAAAATGTTAAAACTTGTATACATTTCTAAACGAATACTTTTAATAATTTATTTTAAAATATTGCTCACAATAAATAAGCATTCTGTACATCTTTCTAATATATTTCTGAGATCACAATTGTTTTTTTTTTTTCTTGTTGTTGTTTTAGCTAATACTAATTTACCCAACATTAAACATCCATCATCTCTCAGGCTGAAGCTTACAGATCCATTTAGTGTGCAAGAGTGACATCTACCTTCAGAGATGAGAAGCATCTTTACTTAACGCAGGACACTGAAGAACATACTTTTGATGCAGGTCATAGTATGTGTGTGTGTGTGTGTGTGTGTGTGTGTGTGTGAGAGAGAGAGAGAGAGAGATGGAGTGAGAGAGAATATGTTGGTAATTATAGCTATTTATGTTAAGAGAAAAGACCTAGTCAGATGGCGAAGTGCATTCATTAACATTTACTTAGCGGTGAAGTCATTATCCTCTTTCCCACTAACAGAGATGGAAAAGAAAAGAAAAAAAAAAAATATTAATGTGCCGACACAATGACAAATACAAAATCCAGGACGCACTTAAATAGGATGTATGGTGAGTGTGAAAATGCAGTTTGACTGTTCGAGTCAGAAATAAATGCGTTTGGAGCTGCGTTCATACGTGGAGTGACTAATTCTCATTGTCATAGTGGTAAACAAAGAAATGATGCAAGCAAGTCCGATTGTTTCAAAGATTCTTTCTGTTGCAAAGCATTAGCTGATTGTGTTGTATGAAATTATTATTTGAAAAGTATTAAACTATTTTTAAGAGCTTAGTTGCTGCTATATTTGTTTTACTAAGGCATGTAAGTGTTACTTTCCAATCCTAATATATTTTTTAAAAAACGATTTATTTAAGATTTAAAATATTATCTTTGAAAATAGACTTCAATGGTATTGCATGAATTAAAAATAATATACAATACAAGCATAGTTTTTACTGGCATCTCAAATGCTGACTAATTTACATATATTAGCATATAAAGTAATTGGCACAGATGCCAAGAAAACACTGGAAAACAGATTAATTGTCATCCACCAGCCACAGTGACATTGTTAAAAATGAGATGCTTTTAAGAAGCCAATTATCAGAGAGTTTTCAAAGTAACCCTTTTTTCATCATTGAATATCAACTTAAAGCCAGCTTCATACAGATATGCAATGAATCCATATTCATTCCCAAAAATCCCTTCATATGTGCGCACATGAACGCAACTTTTAGCAAGCATACTGTATATATCTTGAAAGATGTCAAATATCATCATGAACTTTTGTGCTAAGCTCTCTTGGGCACTTAATTTTGGGATTAAAAAAATAAAAAATAAACCACAACATTTAAGGTAAACTAAAGATTAAGCATCATAGTGATTTATTCCAATACATCATAAGCCAACATATTGCCATCAAGGTTGAAGAATATTCATGTGTTTAGGTCTCGGTGATGTGTCACTTGTCCTGTATGGAGTAGTTTTTGAGGCATATGGGCACAGCTTTTCTCTTTCACACACACATACACACACAAACTCTCGCTGGTAATAGATTCTGCTATGGTTTGCTGGAGCTCTAGTTTTATCCCCTGTAATAATTGGATAGTGCCTCCATTTATAAGGCTGTCCAAGGGAATGCAGAGTGAACAAATGAGCTAGTTTAGTTGCCAAGACCACTGCTTGGGGAGAAGGGCTTAAATGACTCCCATTTTCACAGCCATTGTGCAATGGCTACCTTAAATAATATTGAGATTACTCGAGGGAAGGGAAGACATGCTGAGGATCTATTGTGCAGATAAAAGTAAAAAAGGAAATTAAAAGATTTTAGGAGAAAGAAAATAGAAATGAATGCCTGTGTGACCAGATAATGAAACAGAATACTGTCTATGTATGATATGGTGATATATACTGATCTGTCTGATATAAACCAGAAATTGCTATGATTAATAGATCATTTTTTGTTTACATTTAGCTTGAATGTATATGGGAATGTCCATGAGATTTTTTATGTTTTTTTTTTTTTTTTTTATTATTTGTAATAATATTTTAAACCAATTTTAATCACTTTTACTTCTCAAGGTATTTTTTTAAGTAGGTGTGTGTGTGTGTGTGTGTGTGTGTGTATGTGTGAATTTTTGTTCACATTTTGCTTAAGTATCCATGGAAATCTGACATGCACATGAGATTTTTTTTATTTATTTTTACTTTTTAATCAAATTTTATTCTTTTTAAATTAATACATTTTAACTTTTTTACATTTTTAAAGGTATTTATATACAGTTAGCATAAATACTCCATATATCCTCTCAATTTTTTTAAAATAGGTGTGTGTGTGTGTATATATATATATATATATATTTATATATATATATATATATATAAAATATATATAATGTATATGTATATACATTATATGTATATACACACACACACACATATAAATATATATATATATATATATATATATATATATATATATATATATATATATATATATATATATATATATAATATGTGTGTGTGTGTGTGAATTTTTGTTCACATTTTGCTTAAGTGTATATGGAAATCTGATGCGTACATGAGATTATTTTATTCATTTTTACTTTTTAATAAAATTTTATTCTTTTTTAATTAACAAATTTTAACTTTTTACATTTTTTTTAAAGGTATTTATATATAGTTAGCATAAATATTCCAGGTATTCTCTCAATTCACGGTTCACTACAAAGTACAGTACAGTAATTTGCAAAAATGCTGTTTGAACTTAGGTCTATCATGTCACACCACATGACACAACCCATGTTTTTAGAGACAAGCGAATAGCAGAAGAGGAAATCAGGGTTGTTTACACACTCAGAGACGTCCAACCTCGGACAGATTCGCCAAAACTGCGTCCCTCCTCTCAGACTCAGCTGGTCAGAGAAAGCCTCCTCTCCTTGCCCCTTCTTTCTCAGCCTTATTTGTATTCGTTAATGACTTTATAATTCCTGGCCAGCGGGAACCTGCTTTTATCTCTATTAGTTTAGTAGCCTGGCAAACAAAGGGAGTCTGGGGCTGGTGGCACCATGCCAGCAGGAGCCGCCACCATAAAGGCTCTTGTCCATCTGTGTCGCCTTCTAACGCAGCTCCACTCCTCCTCTTTTTCGTTTTGTTCTCCCCGGTGCCGTTTCTACAGATACTTCTGCACCATCCCCGGTTGATATTCCTCTTACCGGCGCCTGTATTGATCTCCGCGATGGCCAATGAAGTGTGAAAGAGACTTCTGTTTTTCCCGCAATGAGAAAATGACAGCTCGCTCCGTCGACGTATGAAAAAAGCACTCGATCGCAAATATCCCGGGGTGACGTTTCAAAAATGCGTCTCAGAATGTGACCGAAATTCATTCGTATTGTCAGGCCGGGATGCGATATCTTTATTAGGGCTGAAATGAACCGAGTCGAGCGCGTTTACCTCCCATTTTGGATGTTTTTCATCTCTTTGAGGGTCATTTCATATGCTCAGAATATCATTTCGGCTCAAGCGGGCGTTAATTTGACATTTGTAATGCATGTACAATGTTCCATGAATGCATTCATAAGGCCTGAATATCTCAAACTTTTGTGAGGCCTCTTTATTTTGCTTTCCGTCTCTCTCTCCCTCTGTAACATGTCAGAAAGACTGCATCCTCCTCTCATCTGAGATGCTGGTCAGATCAGGGGGCCCTTCATTGTATATTTTACCTTGGAGTTGTTTTGATCTCGCTGAAGACAGGGAGCAGCTTTTTTTCCATTTCCCTTTCTCTCCCTCTCTTTTTTTTCTATTCCTTCGGCAGCGCGTGTGTCTTTTGCATGCATTGTCTTTGAACAATGCTCTGTTTGAACAGTGCGCTCGCAACTCAGGATACAGGCGCGCTCGACGGATCGACTTTTATCACCTGCTTTTCCCAGTGATTCTATTAACGCTTCTGTTTCATTAAAAAAGGGGGACGCGACCAACAGACAGGCGCACCGGTGAAGAGACAGACAAGAGTGACTTCAAACAAAGTCAGTCTAGAGATTGCCACAGCGTGCAGACAGCCCTTCATTCGGGAGGACTGACAAAGCAGGGCCGGATGAGGCGTAGAACTGTGTGTGTGTGTGTGTGTGTACCTGTGAGGTGCTAAATCATTAATTAGAAGGAAGCCACTTCTGCCTCTCTAATGCACTGTTGCTAATCCATGAACATTGAAACATATGGTCCCACATTCGAGCTAGTCCAACAGGCTGAGTGGGTCAACAGTTATGTATACTCGTGGAGGTCACCATACATTGAAGCATACAATCAGCAAAAAAAAAAAAAAAGAACAAACAGAACTATAAAGATGTTTAAATTAGAATATGTTTAAGATCACCTATCCAAGAAACTTTATTTAATATTATTGAATGTTATTTTATCCAAAGTGACTTAAAAAAAACACACACACACAAGCAACTTTATTAGCAGTGTCACTAATTAAAATTACACTTGGAAACAATGTGACATGACAATGTTGTTGGACTGACACCTATTGGCATGGCTACATTTTTTTGGATATGAATAATTCATTATGCAAGCAAAAGTGTCTCTCCCGCTACAGTTTTTAACTTTTCTTTTTAGGCTGTTGGTAGGAATGCAGTCTCTTATGTACACTACCCTTCAAAAATTTGGGGTTGGTAAGATTGTTTTAATGTTTTTGAAAAAAGTCTCACTAAGGTTGCATTTATTTGATCCAAAATACAGTAATACTGTGAAATATTATAACAATTTAAAATGTTTTTTTTTTTATTATTATTATTATATTTATATATATAACTTATTCTTGTGATGGCAAAACTGAATTTTCAGCATCCATTACTTACATCTCTTATTATTATCAATATTAAAAAAATAGTTGTGCTGCTTAATGTTTTTGTGGAAATCGTGATATATTGTTTTTAGGATTCTTTGATAAATGTTAAGATCAAAAGAACAGTATTTAAATGTAAAATGTATTAAAGTTCTGCATTTTAGATTATTTCATTGAAGTTACACTAATACAGTAATGAACATGACTGGGAAGTCGCGTTAATAAACCTGTTGGACTTAAAAAATATTACAGAGAAATGTAAACTTAGAAAAAACAAAAACATTTCATAGCATTTTATAGTCCTAGCAGGTAATCATATCAAACATTATCTGATTTAACTCCTGCCAAATGCATGATGGGTAACCAGCAGTGTCATTGTATATATAACAGCTCTTTTTTAGGCCAATGGTTTGACTGAAAACTCATGTGTGTGAGTGAGTGTGTATAGTAAATTGCAACCATTTATTCAACATTTTGTTGTAAATAAATTTTCCTGTTTCTTCAACAAGGACTTTTGTCATTGTGAATTTTTAGAAAATGAAGAGATTGATTATTATGAAATAAAGAGTTCATGATGTATTATTAAAATTATAATGCTTTTCACTGCCACTGTTGTCACCCAGGTTCAAGTACATTAACTTGGTTAAAAAAAAAAAACAAAAAAAAAAACATGCAAAATTATTAGTTGTGATCAAAATGACAAATCTGCTGATTTGTGTAAAAAAAAAAAAAAAAAAAAAATTAATGATGGTTTTGGACATTTGAAACTGGAAAAAATAAAATCAATGCATAAAAGTAATTTGAAAAGTTACAAAAATAAACTAAGCGTTGAAAGGTGTCCCAGGCCATTGTAATGCGACTTTCATATAATAAAATGTTACACTTTTAATAAAACCCCACCCTTTACATACCCAAAGTTGAAGAAACACTTCAGATATTTACTCAGAAGATACTTTTGTAGATAATACTAATACTTCTTTTCTTTTACTCTTGTGTGAATGTTGCATCTCATAAAAAAAAAAATGTTCATGTTTTGTGTTCGGAGCCCGGCAGTCATTATGCTGCAGGCAGCGGCGTTGAACTCTGACTCTGGCACAGGAAGTGAAGTCAGCAGCCGTGTAGCTGCTGCTCCAGAAGGCGATGGCTGTGCTCGCGGTGGGGCTCTTCCTCCCCGTAGCAAGGTTGGCACGGTGTGGAGGTGCTGGTGGCGCGGTGCTGGTTCTGGCGCTCTTGGCTGCTGCGAGCGGTGCGTGCCCTCTGTCATTCATGGGGAGTGGCTCTGTCCAACTGTCACTTCCTGACAGGCTGATAATCAATCTCTTTATTAACTGCTCTGCTGCAGACGGCCCGCCCGGTAGGGAGGGTGGGCAGCCTGCACGGTACACCGCAGCACCGTGCTCCGCTGGGGTCGGAGAGGTTGGCACCGCAAGACACCGTTGCTTCCAGGCAGGGCCCATCTTCGTTGCCTTTAGGAATCGCACCGGTGTGGCCCGATCTTCCCCATTCATAATTTATGAAGAGGAAAGGTGCGGTCACATTGGGGAAATTTAATGTGCAAAGAAAAGTCCATTGTCAATAGCGTAGACGTGTATAAAGCATTTTCAAATCAAGCAGCTTTCTGTTGGTCAGAATGTGCATGACCAACTTGAACATAAGCGAAATCTGAGTGGCCAAAGTTTTCACCCTCACATAAACCTCCAGATTGCGCAAATTCCTATTGCAATAACTGGATTTCTCCTGCAAAATTTCGGTGAGCAGCGGTTAATGTGACAGCACTTGAAGCCGTACCTCATAAGCCAACTGTGATTTGCTTCCCAAATTTTTATTAGCTCATCTTAGGGGTGATCTTTCCAAAAATTAAAAAAAAAAAAAAATCACTTCAACTTATAATAAACAATCACGATTCACAATCTCAATCACGATATTCCAAATTTTGAGATGTACTATCGAAAATATGCAGACTGGAACAAGCCTATGGAGCATATAGTCTATAGCCTATAGTCTTTAAAGGTGCCCTACAATTAAAAATTGAATTTACCTTGGCATAGTTGGATAACAAGAGTTCAGTACATGGAAATGACATACAGTGAGTCTCAAACACCATTGTTTCCTCCTTCTTATATAAATCTCATTTGTTTAAAAGACCTCAGAAGAACAGGCGAATCTCAACATAACACTGACTGTGACGTAACAGTCGGGATCATTAATATGTATGCCCCCAATATTTGCCTATGCCAGCCTATGTTCAAGGCATTACACAAGGGCAGGACATCTGGATCTGTGCACAGCTGAATCATCAGACTAGCAAGCAAGGACAATAGCGAAAAATGGCAGATGGAGCAATAATAACTGACATGATCCATGATAACATGATATTTTTAGTGATATTTGTAAATTGTCTTTCTAAATGTTTCGTTAGCATGTTGCTAATGTACTGTTAAATGTGGTTAAAGTTAACATCATTTCTTACTGTATTCACGGAGACAAGACTGTCGTTATTTTAATTTTTTAAACACCTGGAGTCTGTATAATACATAAACACAACTTCATTCTTTATAAATCTCTCCAACAGTATATAATGTTAGCTTTAGCCATGGAGCACTATCAAACTCATTCAGAATCAAATGTAAACATTCAAATAAATACCATACTTACGAGATCAGACATGTTGCATGACGAACACTTTGTAAAGATCCATTTTGAGGGTTATATTAGCTGTGTGAACTTTGTTAATGCTGTTTAAGGCAAGCGCGAGCTCGGGAGGCGGGCAGCACGAGAATTTGAAGGGGCCGCACGCTGAATCGGAGCATATTTAATGAATAAAAAAATGAATAAAAAAAAAAAATCTATGGGGTATTTTGAGCTGAAACTTCACAGACACATTCAGGGGACACCTTAGACTTATATTACATCTTGTAAAAAGACGTTCTATGGCACTTTTAAACCCTGAGTTAAACTTTAAAACACTGCATAGTCTTTAATTAAACATACATTTGTTCTCATTAAAACTACTAAAGTTCTTCAGTCAAGAGCAGTGAGTGATTTTGTCTGTCTTTTGTGTAGCATTAATGACACAGTAGCAGCAGGTATTTGCATTAAGGAGCGTTTACACTGCAGATGTCATTCCTTTGACTTCCATTCAAACGTATGCAAATGCGTCGGACCAAAAACGCAAGCTCATGCGAACAGTTTCGCTGCATTCAAAAGTTTAAGTTTGATGAACTCTGATCTGCGAATTTGCATCATGTGAAGACGTGTAACCAGTAGAAGATTGATATGTCATGGTGTGACCCCTTGGCTGAATTAAAGTCCCCCTGTAGTCAATTATTTTATCACTTAAAACTCATCTTTGATCACCAAAATGACATATTTAAAAAAAATTTCCAGTGAAAAATTTTTCTTCATGCCTTAAAATAGCTTGAATATAACTGTACACCCTTGCCTAATTTAAAATTCATGGGTCAATAAATATGCATATTAGCCCCGCCTCCACTACTGTTGCTGTAGTGACGAGCAATATATGCTTATATATTGCTTATATATATATATATATGCTTATATATTGCAAAATAAGCTATATATGCTTATTTAACTTTATAGTGTTAAATAAAAAAAACGTTAGGCCTACCATCTGAAATCCTGCAGGCGCCTGTGCCTTCTCCGTAGCCGACATGCAATAATGAGCGAGGATTTCCAGCGTATTTACTTGAACTCATCAGGTAGGCTAATATCTATGGTTTGATCCATTCCAGACCTAGCCAAAATAAGAATTTAAAATGGACCGAACTTGATGTGTGATGCCACACTGACTAACATATGCACACGAATTATGGCCACACGTCCAATATTGTTTTAGCTATGTTTTATAGTATTAAAATATTTTGAAGGTCAAAAACATGAGCTTTATTGGCTTTACTTAAAATCAGCTGTCACTTTGCTTTGCCGTGATATGCGCTCACACACTTGGCACAGCCCTTGCAACGGTTCTGTCGGACACATAACATTAATTCAAATTATTAGCCTTTTGCTTGACTACGTTATCAAATAGCTAATAATAAATATTTAGACACTGACTTCTAACAATCAGTATCCCAAATGCTTTGAACAACTCTGAACGTCAGTGGAGAAAGTCACCAAATAGTTCATCATAACATCATAATATACATCATAGACTTGCTATATTACAAAATCTACACAATTTTTCATATCAACAGTAAATAACCTGGCATCTCTCTTCTGCTTCAGATCAGTCATAATTAATGATATGCTAAAGCCTGCCGGCATATTGTCTTGATTGGTTACAAGGTAGTCGGTGACATCACAAGCACCCACTATTTCAAACCGCGAGTCTTTACTGCAGTTTTAAACATAAAATACTCAGCAATGGTGCTGTCCAATGAATTTGCTCATGGTTTGTCTTAAAGCATATTAAAAACACCACATAGACATATAAACAACATTAAAAACTTGATTTTCACCACAGGGGGTCTTTAAAAGAACAATGTTTTTTTGCAGTATATTTTTACATTTTGAATGTATTACTATTTGTTACATGATTTCATGTTTATAAAAAAGATGCTGCAAAGAGTGACATCATATCACGACTGTTACAGTGTCCGAAGAAATTTTGCATGCTCAAAGTCTAATGTGACCGTGGCTTTAGGCTTTAAGACCAATAAGCATCCGATTTCCTTCCCTGTTTATTACACTGTTTATTCATATCTGAATAAACATATCTGACTGTCTTTATGTAAATACTTGCCAAGAGGAACATTTTGGCATATTTTTGTGTACATTTGACCGTTTAGGCGTGCGCCTGAAACCCCAAGTATACTTTGCTCATCCGTGTTTCGCTCCGTCTCGCAGCACGCACACAAAAAGCGTGTGGGGATCAGTCTCTTTTGCAGTTTAATGCGCTTTTAATAACTTTTTTTAAAATAAAGCATGTTCCGCAGTAGACTGCAAAAAGGAAAGGAACGGCATGTGGCACAATGATCACGATTATATCTTGATTATCACATTTTCATAATCGTTGAAAGCCAAAATCGAAATCGAAACTAAAGTTTGATTAATTGCACAGCTTTACTGCTGTCGATTTTTCAAACGCATCACCACGCATGAAAAACACATGATATAATTTGGCTAGTCAGCACAGCCATAGTAGGCAGTCATTGCTGTATTGTAACATTATGACAAGGTCATAAAGATCACGATCTCCACGATTCGCTTAAAAAGTAGATTGTGGAAGTCTTCAAAATTAATCGTGATATAAAATCGTCAGATTGGGGGGGTTGGGGTGAATCGGTGTAGCCTATATATATATATATATATATATATATATATATATATATATATATATTTATATATATAATTTTTTTTTTTTTTTTTTTTTTTTTTTTTTTACTTATTCCTGTGAATTCAAAGCTGAATTTTCAGCAGCCATTACTGCATTCTTTAGTGTCACGATTGTTGAATATGAACAGAATCTGTACGACAAACTTTTTAGCCCACACACAAAACTCCCGATTGCTCAAATTCCTATTGGAATGACTGGATTTTGCCCGCAAATTTTCGCAGAGCAATGGTAAATGTGACCGCATCTGAAGCCTCACAAGCCAGCTGTGATTTGCTTCCCATATTTTGTAGCCCGTCACCACCAAATTGAACATGCCAACGAGAGTAGGGATTGTTTCTCTACTCTCGCTTATCACTCTCGCATGTCAGTTCCACACAAGCTAATGGCAAAGTCATGTCAGATGGAGCACTGATGAAGAAACAGGGCCGTATTGCATTAAATATGAATAAGCTACAGCTCTATCCCTTTCTGTTGCTCATAGGAGGACTTCCTGGTTGAAACACAGAAGACGCTGCTGAGCAGGATCTCCGATCTGTGCGTGGTGAACGCGACGGCCGCCAAGGGGACGGCTCTGCCGCCTGCTCCTCCGGACCCGGCCGACTGCGCCGAGACCACCTATTCACTCCCCACCCAAACAGCTGAGTAGAAGACATATAAGCATAATAATTCTATGGCAAATAACGATAACCATAAAACTCCAAATCCCTGTAATAAAGCCGAAGCCTTTCTCCCTAATGAAACAGTGGCCCTCCTGCTGTTTCCTGCCTAATGTTCCCGCCGAGGCTTCCTCCACTTTCCATAAAGCAATTTTGCAAGCCCACTCCCAACGTGAATCATCTCGAAACGAAGAGAAGCATCTCCCTCCATCTCTCCTCGTGTCCCCGGAGGGTGACGCTGACTAAATCTGTGTTGATACAGAGGTGTGCTCTAAATCCTGTTTGCTCGGGTTCCATCTCCCCTAATATTCACACTCTTGTATGAGGCCCCTTCCCTGCCTGCGTCTGCTAATGTAGCGTATCGTCGTCTGGATGACAAGACGACATCGATGAGCTTCTCACAATGTGTGGGAAGGAGAACATATGTTAAATTTAAGAAGCTGGGATTTACCTCTGCGCGGGTCTTAGTTTACATGCACTACTCGGCGCTAGCCGACAACAAAGGACGAATCGCCGTTTTGTGCGGTTTAAGTTGTGGATGCACATGAAAAGGTGTTATATCTGAAAATATAGGCGGCTTTTGTGGAAGTCACACTAAATCTGCCCATCTGCCGTGACTTTAAATTCAAAGTAATTAAGAATATGTTTGGTAAATGAAAAACAACCTTTGTGAAATGCATTAAATGAGTTAACGGTGAGATTGGGTTTGTAAATTTGATTTGAATTTCCGTTAACATTTCCACACTAAAGTGTGTAATTACAGTGTTTAAAAATAGGCTTGTTTTTTTTTTTTTTTTGGTGTGTGTGTGTGTGTGTAATCAATTAGATTTAATTTCTCCAACACATGCCATTCATTTATTTCTAATTAATTCTGTTTACCTATTAATTTTTCAAAAGAAAAACTTTAAACTGTAAAAAAAAAAAAAAAAAAAAATGCAACTGAAGATATTTTTATAAAAAATACAAATAAAATAAAGACCTTTCTAAAATAAGAAAGTCAGTAATGTGAATTGTTCCACACACATTGCATATCAGCATATCAAAAACTACAGTAATATCACTCAGAGATTTGAATGCTTTTCTTGGCAAATCCCAAATTACTCAAAGATTTCTTGATTGACAGATGAGGGGGGATAACTGTATTTAGCCAGGGACCATCTTTCCTCATCTGGCGTGATTTGGGTCTCATGGAGGATTGGCCCCCCTGGTGTCTGCCCCCCTCCTCCTCTCGGCACGGGGCAGGGGCAGATTGACAGAACAGCATGGGGGCAAGCGCCGCTGTGCCAACAGCCCCCCCACGCTCTACCTGATGTTTTTAACAAAGGCTTCCATCTCACCAACTCTGCTGCCGAACATCGCCCAGCCAGCTTCAACCCACCCCGGCTCTGGAACAAACAGACTTTGAAACCTGATCGCAAGGATGTTGGAAACAGATGCACAGACGCTGGGAATGATGCAGCGTGTACGGCTGTACTCAAAGATAAAATGTCAAACATTTTTCAGTCGGAGCCCAAGAAATTGGACAGTTGTTAGTGAGCACCTACTTGTAATTGACAGGAGGATATTGGGGGCTTGTTTTCTATTATATATATAGACTGGGGCTAGTTGTCACACTTTTTTACTTCAGTGAATATTTCTCAGTGTAGGTTTTGTCTTTGAAAGTCAATTCAATAAAATCATGGCTAAAA
Source organism: Chanodichthys erythropterus (assembly GCF_024489055.1). Lineage (NCBI taxonomy): Eukaryota > Metazoa > Chordata > Actinopteri > Cypriniformes > Xenocyprididae > Chanodichthys > Chanodichthys erythropterus. Next base: position 11,704,641 of record NC_090238.1, on the reverse strand, counting down.
AAAATTATTAAATACAAATAAAATGTAGCTACTGTCATGACTTGGGATTTTTTTTTTTTTTTAACACGTTGGCCAAAAGCAGGACATGTTGTCACTATGTGGGGTAAGTTGTCACAATTAGAACCTACCCTAAATATATTATAATATGAATATATAGAGATTTTTTATAAATACATTTCGCTAAAAAATCTGTAATATATAATAATATATTAATAAATATATTATAGCTTTTTTCAGGAAAAAAAAAATCAACAAAAATGAAACCAAATTCATTAAAAAAAACCCTAAAAGATACAAAAACAGAAAAAAAAAGTTTTGTTTTATTTAAATTTGGTTTGTTTCAGATTTGCTGAATAAGATTTCCTAAAAGTTTTCCTAATAAATATATATATATATATAAAAATCTATTTTTCAGAAATCGTTATTCATCAATACTCTCTCTCTCTATATATATATATATATATATCCTAACAATATTATATATATATATTGTTAGGATATGTTAAGGTATATTAAAATGTGTTGGTGAGGTAAATTTCTAGTTATCATATTTTTTACTTCAAGGTAAGCAATTATAGAGGACAGTCCAACTCCATTAATAATGTACATTGTTCTTACTTGACCCCCTTCCAAGCCATCATCAATCACTGGAAAATTTCACTGACTTTCCAAAGGGACGATGCGAGAGGAGCACACACCGTCTGACGCACATTTCTTGGAGGTGTTCCCCCATTTTGATGAATTTCCGGCCTAGGCACCCAGCATCCCTGCTGTATGTGTGGCTGCATCTCCTCCTTCCTCCTGTCAACATGATCCTGCGCACAATCAGTCGCAGGGTGCAGACTCGCCGGGTACCTTTCCGCTCCTCGCCACGTCCTCTGGCCTCACCTGCTCCGTCTGTTTTATTTGTGATCAACAGAATATTTGCAATTACATCTTACAACTTCAAAACGATGCTTAATTCATATCACTCTTGTATTGTTGCAGGGAAAAATGGATCAATCTCTGTTTCTTTCACTCTTTCAGACAGTGAGAGTTATTAGTAGTTAACGTAGTAAAACTACTTTGTTGACTTGCCAAGCTTTTTATGGGCAAAAACAAGGTATATTGAACCAAACAACCATAAGAATTATATGCATTTTACTTTTACTTATGTTCTCGTAGTTTGTCAGCATGAAAAAACCTTTTATTGTAGATAACTAGAATATTATTTTGATACAAAGTTAGTTATAATCCCAGACTCTGCCCCATAATCAATAAAAATACATTTTTCAGGCCCGCAAGTGAGTGCAGCCAATGATAAATATTGGCAGACAAGAAAAATGTGTCATTTTTGTCGATTGAAGGGAACATAATGATATTCACAAGGAGACCCCCACTGCGACACAGACACAACTGTTCCTAAGCAACAAAACACTTTCCCCCCTCCAAATGAAGACAGGGTTTTGGTTGACTGTTTACAGCCACAGATATTCAGGCCTCCAATGTAGTGATGTGGGTAAACACAAAACTGTACAGACTTCTGTACTTAAATTGAGACATTTAGCTCCTGTTACTCTTAGTTTATATATATATATATATATATATATATATATATATATATATATATATATATATATATATATATATATATATATATATATATATAAGCAATGTTCTCACACCTCTCTTGTCCCCATGTTGAGAAAAATTGGGAGTAAGGTGTAGAGTGCATTGTGTGCACAGGATCATTGAAGGATAATTTCATATATATACAATACATACATAAAACATGTTATTAAAAACAAATAAGCAAGCCTAGACCAGGTGAGAAAAAGTAACAAAGTAGTAATGTAACGAATTACTTTCCATAAAAAGTAACTAAGTAATACTATTAGTTACTTTTTTATGGAGTAATGCAATGTTGTAATGCATTACTTTTAAAAGTAACTTTCCCAAACACTGTTTATAAGTAATTAAATACATATAATTAATACAAAAAAGCAACTTGTACATAATTATATTATGCTAAGTAAATGTGCTTTTCCATTTGATTTGCATTGTATTTATTAATTGTAACATTTTGGTATAATATTCAGAACTGATCAATTCATACATGCTGCTGAATTGGTTATTTTATTAAATGATCAATAGACACGTTTTATAGATACAACGGTGCAAATAGTTGAATACTGCAAAAAGAAAAAAAAAAAAGTGGATGTTGATATTTATACAAGTTTGCTATAGATATATATTCTTTAGGCCTAATTGTTCAACATACTGTACATAAATGTTTGTACAGAATGTGGTCAACTCAGTCTCAATCTCAGTGGTTGTGGAGGGAATCTTAAAAGGAAAAGACTATAAATGTCTTATATTGCTTGGGGAGGAGTGCCATCTAGTGGTATGTTCAGTAACCTGCCTGTCTTGAAAACAATGTGGCTGTAAAAAGTATACAGTACAGATTTTACTATGATACTATATATATATATATATATATATATATATATATATATATATATATATATATATATATATATATATATATATATATATAGCATGGTTTCTACAAAAATAGCAGCTTAACAGTTTTAAATGTTGATAATTATTAGAAATGTTTGAGAACCAAATCATCATCATAGAATGATTTCTGAAAGATCATGCAACACTGAAGACTGGAGTAAAGATTCAGCTTTGACATCACAGGAATAAATTACTTTGTCAAATACACATTCAAATACAAAACAGTTACATTTTATTTGTAATATCAGAATATAACTGTTTTTAATTTTATTTTAATAAAATAAATGCAGCTTTGGTGAGCATAAAAGGCTATATTTCAAATATAATCTTATATTTCAAAAGAGAAAAAATGGTCAGACAGTTTTTAAGGGTAGTGTATATATGAAAGTGTACAGATTTTTTGAGTAAACATTTAATGTAAACTAAGCAAATGTAGGCTACAATAAAATGTTGTTATAAAAATAAAGTATTTTGGCTTTGAAACAATGTTATCTTTAGCATATTACGTATGATTAATTTTTCCTAATGCAATATTTACATTTAAAGGTCAAAGAAGGTTAAATGTTAAATTATCATATCTTCGATCACTGACGTCTGCCTATTTGAGTAGCTGAATTTAATACTGACACTCTTACAGACCCAAAGGGCTGATGTTTTAAAAGTTTGTGCAGCATCAAAAGTGCTGATCAACAGATTCATAAACAGTTTCCACTCTGGGGCCCATCCATATTACAGAAAGCCAATATTTCTGCCTAACCTCATGCACCTGTGCTTTGTCATACACAATCTCATCCTTAGCAGCTGTACATCTATTATCGTTCCACTTGACTTGTTGTAAATTCCTACCTACTTTATTTTTAATCTCCACCTTCTGCAAACGATTACCATATAATTCTTCATGCCTTGGAGAATAATATTGCCTATCGTAAACTGGACACTTTGTGGACCTTCTGCATTGTATAATTGTATTATTTAGTATTCTGTTTGTGAAAGGAGAAACTAGAGCTAAGGAGTATGTTCATTTATTATCATAAAAAGGCTCTAACTGAAGTATTTTGTTTATTTTACTAATGAAATTTATAATGTTCTATCTAAAAGGGTCTGTTAATCATCTGCCATTTGTAATAATTATCCTTAACATTTAGCAGAGGACAAATCAGAGTAATCATGACATGATGGACATACTTTTCACAAATGAACTTCCAATTACCAGCTTCGTTCTACCAAGCTTTTATTTTATTATGATGTTTTCCGCATTTTAAATGCACAAGTAGATAAACATAATAAGAAGAAAGGAGTTTTTATATTTGATTTGCATTGTATTTATTAATTAACGCAGTACTGCATAATTATTATTCAAAAATCATGGACTGTATATTAAAGAATTAGACTTTAAATTAACATTAAGACTGAGATAAAACTCTCTAGAACAAAAAACAACAGAAGTTATACTTGCAGACGAAACCAAGGACAAAAAAACGTCCGCATTTTATTGCGCTTCAGGATTATTTTTGAGAAGGTACTCAGCCTGAAAGATACAAATGACAAACGGAGACAATTTTACAATTTCCAGAAAATACCTTCAAGTAAACTAATAAGGTGCAGCTATTAGGAGGACCAACCTACCAGGAAGTCTATGGGGTCATCAGGACGTATCGTACAGCATTCGATGAGCCCTTGGGTGAGAGTGGGCATCACATCCCTCATCAGGTAGTTTCTGAAATGTCCTGACTGAGTTTCCAACAAGTCATGTTCTTGTCTCCTCACCTCCTCAAGATGCTGATTCTTAAAACACACACCACCAAAATCTTATTGATGAGCTAGCCTAACATATTTTTTCTGCAACTGCAAAACATGAAATGACAATTTAAAAAAAAAAAAGTACTTTTAAATGGCAAAAATGATATTAATGCAAATCAAAGTATATATATATATATATATATATATATATATATATATATATATATATATATATATATATATATATAGAAGATCTTCCTGCAGATCTTCTAAAGTGGACAAATTAAGGGTTAGTTCACCCAAAAATGAAAATTCTGTCATTTATTACTCATCCTCATGTTGTTCCACACCCTTAAGACCTTTGTTAATCTTCAGAACACAAATTAAGATATTTTTGTTGAAATCTGATGGCTCCATGAGGCCTGCATAGGGAGCAATGAAATTTCCTCTCTCAAGATCCATTAATGTACTAAAAACATATTTAAATCAGTTCATGTGAGTACAGTGGTTCAATATTAATATTATAAAGCGACGAGAATATTTTTGGTCAATTTTTAATTTTTGGGTGAACTAACCCTTTAAAGGTTTTTGCGAAAAAAACCACACATGGACTTAGCTGTGACATTTTTGAAAATAAGGCATTTCAATAACTGACTAACAACCTTTTAATGCCATCAAAGTGAAATTACTGCAAACAGGTAAGGGGGAAAAAAGGTGAGAACATCGCGTGGGGCGGGGGCATGCTTCGCACAATATGTTTAAAAAAAAAATTAAAAATTGCTTTGCATGCTCATTTGTAGTTACTTTAAGGGATTTTTTTATTTATTTTTAATATCGTATATATATCCAATACTGTAACGCAGGATATTTAAGACAATATTGGCTGATTAGACAGCAATACTGAGCTTAGCTGCAAATTGTTTGCCCTCTCTCTCTTCACCGTTCCCACACCTCAGACACATTTAAAGTAATTTGTTTTTAGAGTAAGAGTAAAGGAAACAATATACAGTACTTATTGAAACAACAAAGTACCCTTATAAGACCCCCTCCCACCCCTATAAAAACACTTTCTCATTGGATCTATAAAAAATCCCATAAGTGACCTATTTTGATCTCAAAAAGGTGAGTTGTCACTGAAAGGTGAGGAGTTTGCATCTATGATATATATATATATATATATACAGTACAGTCCAAAAGTTTGGAACCACTAAGATTTTTAATGTTTTTAAAAGAAGTTTCATCTGCTCACCAAGGCTACATTTATTTAATTAAAAATACAGTAAAAAACAGTAATATTGTGAAATATTATTACAATTTAAAATAACTGTGTACTATTTAAATATATTTGACAAAGTAATATTTGACAAATATTTTGTACAATTGTACACATTAAATGTTTCTTGAGCAGCAGATCAGCATATTAGAATGATTTCTGAAGGATCATGTGACACTGAAGACTGGAGTAATGATGCTGAAAATTCAGCTTTGCATCACAGGAATAAATTACTTTGTGAAATATATTCAAATAGAAAACAGTTATTTTAAATTGTAATAATATTTCACAATATTACTGTTTTTACTGTATTTTTAATTAAATAAAATGTAGCCTTGGTGAACAGACGAAACATTACAAATCTTAGTGGTTCCAAACTTTTGGACTGTACTGTGTATATATAATTCAAACCGAAGTACTTTATATATACAGCTCTGGAAAAAATTAAGAGACCACTTAAAATTGATTTCTGAACTTGGAGTGGTCTCTTAATTTTTTCCAGAGCTGTATATATGAAGTACTGAATCCACAGTGGTTGTCAGATAATTAATGGCAGGTGCTTACCCACTCTCCCCAACGCTGATCTCTCTGTTGCGCCTCTTCTTCCTCCCGTCGCTCCGCCTCGGCCCTCTGTGCTGCCTGTTCCTTTAGCTGCTGTTCAGCTTGCCGTCGCTCTTCTTCCTCCACCTCCTCTGAGATCTGCCCATAGTTCTTCGGTTTGCCTATTTTTTTGCAAATCTTCTCTGTGACCAGCTGGTACTCACTGTCATCATTGCTTGTAATGTCTGAAATAACAGTATAGGAAAATACATATACAGAGGTCTAAAAATTTTTAATTTAACTTAGACCACACTTTAATTACTAAATTAATATACAGTAATGGCATTAGTTAATCAAATCAAGTCTTATTTATTGTAAAGAAATATAGCACAAGCACACTTTTCAAGCAAGGTATCATGTGAGATGCCTGTAAAAACTATTGAAACATCTCAATACCACTCCTAAAGGTGAGGTCACATTATTGAAATTTTATCGGCAAAAAGGTCTATTTTAATTGTCAGTGTAGCGATGTAAGGGTGTGTTCACACTTGTAGTTCACTTCTCTTGGTTCTTTTGGTCCGGACCAAAAAAGATAATGATACATCTAGTCCTGGTTCATTTAACGTTCACACTGCAGAGGCCATCTGATTATAGTGAACTCATTGTCATGTTCAAAAAAACAGTTTGAGTTGATTAGAGCTTTGTGACATGGCGTTATCCTGCTGTTATCATCAGACCAGGCAACATTTTTCCAATCTTCTATTGTCCAATTTTGGTGAGCCTGTGCGAATTGTAGCCTGAGCTTCCTGTTCTTGGCTGACAGGAGTGGCACCCGACTTCATCTCACTGGACCATTTGCGTAAAATTTCCAGTATATCAGCAGTTTATGAAATACTCAGACCAGTTTGTCTGGCACCAATAAACATGTCACATTCAGTCACTTAAACCACGTTTTTTCTCCATTTTGATGTTAACACCATGGTTTGGATGGCAACATTCACACTTATTCAAATGAAGCATACTAACAGAGAAATTGCACTAGATTTCATTTTAATCAAACCAAACTGCCAAGTGTAAACACATCCTATGAAGTGCATCTTAAACAGAAGTCACTTCTGTTTAATAAACCAAACAAACCTTTCTCTTGAACACACTGCAAAACCGGTATGTGTAAATCTTTTGCCCTTATGCAAAATTTGCTGTAAATGTGACCGTACCTTTATGCTTGGTCTGTATTAGCTAGCTCAACAGATGTAGTATTACTAAAATTCATTAAAACATGATTTGATTTACTCCTTCAGTGTTACCTAAGTGCTCAGGATGAATCTTTAGGTCTTCAAAGTAGTTCAGCACTGTTTGATCCTCTACATTTCTCTCTCTGAAACGGGCCAAGCGGTGTAGGAACTGTTCAGGGGTGTAGGAAGTTCCCTCTACAACAGTCTCGGGTAGATTCAGAACACGGTTTTTCAGGAAATCGTCAGTGGCATCAACAGAGAACACAAACTCTGAAGAACAGACAGAAGATTGTCTCTCTAGTATTACAGTGATTTTTAAAGTCTTTTAAAATAGTTGGGGGTATTCGGTCTACAAATACAACATCTCTTGTCGAGCATTTTCACAAAAGTTAGTACTATTATGTAAAGCTGAGCTGAACAAAATTGCAAAGATCTCTAAAAAGTAAAAATAGAGCTAAATTGGCTCAATAAGGTTTTTATTCAGCAAGGATACTTTAATGTGTTAGTAAAGACATTTATGATGATACAAAAGGTTTTTTCAAATAGATTCTATTCTTATGAACTTTCTATTCGTCGAAGAACATGAAAAAATAAATATTTATCACAGTTTCCACAAAAATATAAAGAAGCACAACTGTTTTCAACATTGATAATGATTAGAAAAGTTTCAAATCAGCATATTAGAATGATTTCCGAAGGATCATGTGACACTGAAGACTGGAGTAATGATGCTGAAAATTCAGTTCTGCCATCATATGAATACAATACATTTGAAAATATATTAAAATAGGGAATAGTTATTTTAAAGTGCAATAATATTTCACAATATTACTGATTTTACTGTATTTTTATGGTTTTTACTGTGTTCAGCCTTGGTGAGCATGAAAGTGAGCATGAAACTTTTGAATAGTAAATGAGTTCAAATCAATCATGCAAGATTCAAATCTTAAGGCTAATAATTATGATGGAAAAGTTGGGGGGAGGGAGGCATTTCTAATCTGCATTATACATTATATTAATAAATTACAGACCTGGGATGATCTTTTTCTCATGTTTAGATTGCAAGTCTTCAGGCTCTTCATCACCTGTTGAATATTTAAATAAATGCAGCAAATCAAAACTCATGTATTATTAATCAGAATCATGATTTAATTTGTTAATATATCACCTAAAAAAGGCAAATTTCTCACCAGTAAATAACTGCTTCGCCTGCTCATATGTCTTCGGAAAACCATCTAAAACGAAGCCCTGGTTCATACAGGGTTTAGTTCTGAGTTTGTCCCTCATTATACGAATCAAATATTGATCATCCAGTCGTCCTAAAAAAAAAAAAAAATATATATATATATATATATATATATATATATATATATATATATATATATATATATATATATATATATATATATATATACACACAAAATTGCAAAGATCTCTCAAATTATATATATAATTTCAACATATATAGCACCTAAAAAATTACAAACATACAACCTTCATTCTCATTCATGTTTTCCTTCAGAGTGTCCAGAAACTCCTGAGCTTCACCCTCATCATTTTCCACGTCCTCCGTATGAACACACAACTCCTGAATAATTCAACTAACGTTAAGCATCAGTAGAAAATCTATACAATTTGTACATTTTCAATGTATAAAAACAGAAAAGGTCACTGCAGGAGCTATTTACATCAATACTATTATTAATTTTTATATAAAATCTGAATTATTTAAAGATGCTTTGATTCTTCTGAATAAATGCTGTGTGTTGTATAACACTGACCAGGTTGTCTAATGTTTCAGTGACTGTCTCCTTAAGTTTAACATGATGTAGTTTGTAATGCTTGCATATCCTCTCTGCTATAGTGCTCTTTCCAACAGCAGGTGGTCCCAGGATGCAGATACGAAGGGGCTGGGACACACACAAACATAGGTGCTTGTACTGTGAAACTTTAGATTTACTCAAAAAGCCCAACATAGCACAAAGTGATTTTCAACATAAAAGAAGTATCAAAAATAACAACTAGAGCATTTCAACCTTCAGCATACCAACAATCCCCTGGTCTGCTTGTATTCTTCAGTGATCTGCTCAATGTTTTCAACCATGCCATCTTCTGACACCCAATGGATGTTAAAATTCTCTTTCACATACAGTGCTTCAATACGAAGGTTGACAAGCAAAGAATCAATATCTGTTTGCTGAAGAAAGTAAAAAAAATATCATAGTTGATCCAAAACCAGAAATGTAAATATTTATAATCTTCGCTGTAGAATGTCAGAACAATATTGACATTGATTCTTACGGTCAGCTCCCGTATGAGATAAATCTCCTCTTTTGAAACATTCTGTGTTTTTCCTGGTCCAAGCACGAGTGTTACTGCCTTGAGGAAGAAGATTTCCTTGCATGAGAACCATTAATTTTCAAAACAAAAACATACTGAATGTGTAAAATCTCACCTTTATGATATCCTCCATTGTGTTTTTGGAGTCATCAACAGCAACAAAGTATTGTGCCTTTGGCTTGTGGTCAATGACATTTTGGATGACCCTTGAATCAAACGGATGTACAGGTAAATGCCCGGTAACTTAGCTTTTGCATGGATGATGTCATAAAAAGCTCCACAATTATACTAACCCCGCAAGATCATTGATGTGAATAGTGGGGATAATATTGGAACCATCTCCAAAGATGGGCACCTTGGAGACTTCACCCATCCATGACATCTACATAGCGCAACAAAACACAACGAACTGTTTTCAACGTTTCAAAGTATTAACAAAAGTATTTTTTTTAAAAAAAGTCTATCCACTGATTTACCTTAAAAAACAAGTGAAACATATGTTCTCCCATTCCATATTGTAGCCCTGATGCAATAACGTATGTAGAGAACTGGGAGCTTTTCTGAAAATCATTCATGAATAAATATGAACTTCACACTTTTAAAAGCTGCTCACTTGAAGTGTTTATTTTACCATAAATAGTGTGTTTAATAGTGCATTCATTTTCAGCTAAAATTGAAAAATTATTATCCCACAAGGCTTCTTGCTTACAGTTTTGCCTAATTTGACCACAAGTTTCTCCAAACTGATATGATCATGGAAGTTGGGGTGTGCTTTTCTTTTCCTGTAGTGCTCGTCTGTAAAAGGAATATCTGGATCATCCTATTGAGAAGTTAAAATATTCATTAGTACAACATTTTAATCATGTTTACATGCTGAACAAGAAAGTACGGAAGAGGATTAGGGCCAAGCAATAATAAAAAAATAAAACCATCTCGAGATTAAAGTTGTTAAATTTCGAGAAAAAACTTGTTAAATTTCGAGAAAAAAGTCGAGATAAAATGTTGTGAATAAACTCGTTAAATTACGAGAAAAAACGTTGAATTTCGAGAAAAAAGTTGAGATAAAATGTTGAGAATAAACTCATTATATTACAAAAAAAGTCATTAAATTACGAGAACAAATTCGTTAAATTATGAGAAAAATGTCGATAAATTTAGAGAAAAAATGAGATAAATTGTTGAGAATAAAGTCATTAAATTACGAAAAAAAAGTTGTTAAATTACGAGAGCAATTTCCTTAAATTACGAATTTGTTCTCATAATTTTACGACTTTTTTCGTGTAATTTAATGACTTTATTCTCATAATTTAATTACTTTATTCTCAACATTTTACCTCGACTTTTTTCTCGAAATTTAACAAGTTTTTTCTCGTAATTTAACAAGTTTATTCTCATTATTTTATGTCAACTTTTTTCTTGAAATTTAATGAGTTTCTTTTCCTGTAGTGCTCGTCTGTAAAAGGAATATCTGGATCATCCTATTGAGAAGTTAAAATATTAATTAGTACAACATTTTAATCATGTTTACATGCTGATCAAGAAAGTACAGAAGACTATTAGGGCCAAGCAATAGTAAAAAAATAAAACCATCTCGAGATTAAAGTTGTTAAATTTCGAGAAAAAAGTTGAGATAAAATGTTGAGAATAAACTTGTTAAATTATGAGAAAAAACTTGTTAAATTTCAAGAAAAAAGTCGAGATAAAATAAACTCGTTAAATTACAAGAAAAAACTTAAGTTATGAGAACAAATTCATTAAATTATGAGAAAAATGTCGTTAAATTTAGAGAAAAATTTCGAGATAAAATGTTGAGAATAAAGTCATTAAATTACGAGAAAAAAGTCGTTAAATTACGAGAACAAATTCGTTAAATTACGAATTTGTTCCCATTTTCTCTCAACTTTTTTCTTGAAATGTAACAATTTTTTTTCGAAATATAACAACTTTAATCTCGAGATGGTTTTATTTTTATATTATTGCTTGGCCCTTATCCTCTTTCGGAAGAAAGTATTTAATGGACAACAGTGTTCTTAAATGTAATTATTCCTACTTTATCGACTGGTTTAGTCGTAGCCCACGTCATGATGGTTGACACCAGGATAAACATCTTGTGCCCAGAAAACGTGTCAATTTCTTCATGAAGAGCTGTGATTGGATCATAATTAAACTAGCATCTGCTCAAGAAAAAGGTTCATAACAGTAAGCAGCACATGGATTTAATAAAAATGTGATACCTGAGACAGCCCACTGTGCTTCATCTATCTGATTGGGATGCTGAGTAATATCATAAATTATCACATCACATTTCATCAGATGATGGAGAAGCTCTTCACGCTTCAAGCGCTGGTAGGAAGGAAAAGGAATTTAATAAAAAAACAAATAAGCCTATAAAGTAAAGTGACAGAAGGTACAACTTATAAAAGTCTTCTTTTTCATAATACTGTGTAAAATAGTTGATTTATTTACGCTGTACTCTTCAGAGATAAAACTGAACTTCTCCTCTGTTTGGCTGGAAACTGTTCCCACAATCTGGAAGGTTGCATCTTTGATTTTTGGTTGCTCATCCTGAAGCCTGTCGTCCTCTTCCTCAACATCAGCCTCTCCGAACTCCACAAAAGATGCACCAACTACACACGAGTCTAAAAACTAAACACAGACAGGTTAATAAAGTGTGGGCATAATAGCCCTAATTTCAAGCAGTGTCTTGATGCGACATGTTATAATTCATCTGAAACTAGCTACCCAATTCTTCAAACTCCACCTTAAGTAACGTTATTAGGCATTACATGCCGTTTTCTCAAATAAACTGATCGACTATGTGGTACATTTAGAGGAATGCATTTGTAACACTTGTAACAATTAGCCTACGGCGCAATGATACAATATTGTTAAAGTAATCAAATATCTTACCTTAGCGATATTTTTCGTTGCATAGTGATCAACATCATTAATAAAAACTCGTCTAGAGTTTGGCGGTCTCTTCTCAGTTTGGTCCGCCATCCTGTGTTGCTGTTGTCCTGTTGCTAGGAAACGGATGCGTTCGCACCCCATGGTTCGCAGTCTACATAACTAAAATATAAAACTGAACGCATCGTAGTTAATTTGCCTAGGCGCTTAAAAGCCTCTAAAATTAATATATAAATATTTATATAAATGATATATAAATCATCTACAAAAAAAAAATGAATATGAATAGTCAGTTATGTAATGAATAGTCAGTTAAAGTAACGAATAGTAAAAAATAGAATAGTTAAAAATTTATATATATATATATATATATATATATAAATTTTTAACTATTCTATTTTTTACATATATATATATGGCAATAACCCTTATTTTGAGCAGAGCCATTACAGGTATGAAAACTGTGTGTGAGGGATAGGCTTTTTTAATGGCATCCGCTGTTCAAAAAAAAAAAACAACAAAAAAAACAAAACAGTATAAAGCTCAAGATCACTTATTATTTTTTCTTTTTTTTTTTTTTTTGGTGTACTGAAATTTCTTGGAAAGATATGTTTGCATTGTCTCATCAGCAGATCAACTCAAAACACATTAAAGGCACAATATGTAAATTTTCGCCGCTAGAGGTCGCCTATTCAAAACATAGGCATAGCTTGATGATGTCGAGATTAAGCATGGAATCATGGGAGATGTCATCTTCACCTCACAGCGAGGGGAAAAGAATCCGACGGGACTCACTCAGGCAGAAATCATTCATGGATGAAATTATTAACACTCTAAAAAATGCTGGGTTAAAAACAACCCAAGTTGGGTTGAAAATGGACAAACCCAGCGATTGGGTAGTTTTATTTAAACCAACTATTATTTAAAAATTGCTATATGGCTATAGCTTAAAATGAACCCAAAATAGTTGGGAAATTAAAAACCAGATGCAATTAGAGAAAACAATAATAGACAAAAAGTGAATGTTTATTAATAAGCTTTAATATTTTATTAATATAAATTTAATAGTTTATTAATATAAATTTATTAATAAGCAATTTAATAAATGTTTATTGTTTAACAATTATTCATTGAACATTAATACATGTTCATTTCCAACATACTTTGGGTTAATTTTAATTAAGCAATACAGTAATTTTTAAACAATAGTTGAGTTAAATAAAACTACCAAGCAGGTTGAGCAAACATTTAACCCTACCGCTGGGTTAAAACAACCCAATTGCTGGGTTTGTCCATTTTCAACCCAACTTGGGTTGTTTTTAACCCAGCATTATTTAGAGTGTACTGTAGTATGAAGCAGAGCAGGGCGGAACCTATTATAATATCACAGGCGCCGCTTCCGCTTTTTCTTGTCAAGCGTATGTGAGGTAACGCAGCGCTATTACATCATATTACATACATTTGAGTGAGTGGAAAATTATAACGTTACTCTGTGCGTTCGCTTGGCTGCTGCTATGAGACACTTGTTGCACACTGCAGTAAGATAGATCGATTTTAGAATATCACATGAATATAAACAACAAAACTCAAAATATAAACAATATAAACAAAATTCTAAATATAAACAAAATTCAAACAATAAGACTAAACATGTTGCGCTATATAACAGTGATTAGTTTTCTGTCTATAAATGTATCAAAACAGTTGTTCCCTTGTCTAATCAAAGATATATATTAAATCTTTGGCGTTTCCATGGTTTCTACAAAATAAAACCGGAAATCGACGAAGGTATGATGCTATTGATAGGCAACGCACGTACACAGTCCATGTCCTGGTTAAAATTGCTTATTTCTCTGGATTTAAACATTTTTAGAAACATCTGGGATAATGTAAGTACACAAGTCAACAAAATATAACTGTTCTAGTGGTTTTTGGAAATTTTAATCAAATTTTTTAAAAATCTTGTGCTTTTAAGTAACAGTACAACCCACTTGGAGTCTATGGTGAATTACTCATGGCCTCAATGTCATTCCCATTAAAGATGGCACTGCTGTAAATAAGGTCTGTTTAAGTCAAGCTTTAGCCTAAGATTATATTCATCATACTATTATGAGCTAACATGTAAAACAATAGGTAGAGCTTGAATATTTCTCCTAAGACATGACATTACATACATTTCTGATGGCAGACGGGTATGATATGGTCATATCTGGTCAAAGCTGGGCAGAGACTTGGTAGACAATCTGGTTAGAGCAGGTATAACATGTATTATATATATATATATATATATATATATATATATATATATATTTGTTTTTGTTTTTTTTGTTTTTTTTTGGGGGGGGGGGGGGGGGGTCTAGTTTTTCAGATTTAAACAGCACAAAAAAAAATTTAAGCTCATTCTCTCACTGTCTTTATTTAAAAATGTGTTCAAAATCTATCATTATCATCAAATATGCATTAAATTAAATATTGCTTCACTATACATTTACATTCAGGAGGGTTGTGTCATCATAATCATACAGTACTTCATCATATTCATCTTAATTCTGAATAAACCTGTACCAAAAACTCACAGTTTTGGACTGCTCACTCCACTTCAAATGACAATTAATGCAAGACCTTTTTTACAGTTTAGAGTCATATTTACATGGAAAAAATGTGCATTCAAATGAAATTAATAACATTAAAAAGGTTTTAGAATACTTATTGTCAATTTTCAGAAGTGGTTTAAATTATATTATGTTTATTATTATTATTATTATTATTATTATTAAGGCACATTATGTGTAGCATCATAAAAATCACATTAGTCACACACCTCAATATGTTTGTTTCCAGTCTGCTTGTTTACAGTGTCAGTACAGTGCCAAACCAAAATAGATCAGGCAAAAGCCTGTATAGCAAAATTATCAAACTGTGCAAGTTCAAAAGAACTAGTGCCAATGGCCGCCCATCCATGCCGTGGCTCCCAGAGGACTGCATTCTTCCACAGGGGATAGCCATTGAGATCTGCTGATGCATAGTTTCCCTAAAAACAGAGAAGAAATAACCAATCAGCTGCGTTTATTTCCGAAAAAGTCTCATTCCACAGTGCTGGGAAATGAGATTCAAGTCACAGCAGATAAGACTTAAAGTAGATGAAAAACTCAGCAATAAATGTGTTTAGGAAAATATATATATATATATTAAAAAATTCAACAAACCTTGACTGTAAGGGTCAGTGTGTACCATACATACGCTTTAGTTCCAGACAGTCCCTCAGCAAGAACTGTCATTCCACCTGTTAGATCAAAGGTTTTGCATATATGACCTGGCCTAGTCAAACTTACAGCAGTAGGGGAAGAAAAAGGCTTTTATTCTTTTAGATGCTTACTGAGGTCATTGGTGACTTTGTAGGTGCCATCTGCATACACCCAGAAAAAGATTCCCTTTGTATTTCGGACTTCTCCTCCACCTTTATCCACTCTGACAGCAATGAAGACTCCACCAGTGTGCACAGCCTCCATATACACGTCACATGACACCATCAGGTCATGCCTGATAATCATAAAATACATAGAGCTTTTTTATCTCCCATAGAAAGCAATTCAATTACCACATTCAAGGTCCAGAAAAGTAGTAAAGACATTGTTTATGTAAGATCAACAGATCCTCAGATACTTTGATCTCCTGAGATATGGACAGCACAAACGCATACAGCCATTTGTCTCCACACCCCACAGCGTGAAGTTGCGGGAAAGCGTCTTTCCATCCTGTCCTTCCTTCGCATTTGCTCCTTCTCCCCCACTTCCTTCCCTTTACACATTCTTCCCATCACTCAGTTCACTTAAGATTATATGCAAATTATAATGTTCTGTCAATGCAAATGAATTAACAGTCATGTTTGGTATCATTCGAAATGTCTCAGTGCAACTGGTACAATGGTCTCGTCTACATGGAAGTAAACCAAAGGTATTAAAGGTTTTAAGAGTTTACAGATACTTTGGTTACAACTGTGGGTGTGCCCCTTTCCCAGGGTCTTTCATCCAAACTACCTCCTGTTCCACAGCAAGGTGCGAAGCCCCTAGGTCTGTGGCCCTAGTAAATGCAAATTCCGATTGTAAGTTCATGCCCCACATTGGGGGTTGGTCTGAGTATTTAAAGAAATGTTGCAAAAGGCTCGGCGCGACTCTGTATTCAGATGAAGCCCACGTAGCTGAGTGTCCAGGACACTCAGCAATGTGTATTTTTATAATGTCAGGCATGCATCTTACTCTATTTCTGAGCATTTGATGTTTGTATTGATCACCTTTGAATTGATTATGTAATTGGCATGATACATTTACCTGACTAATAAATTGTAACATTTGATTTTATTCTGACTTGCTCTGAAATTATTGACTTCAGTAGATTACGATGTATCCATTGTTAACGCAAATCTGCGTCAGGTTAGTAACGGACTAAAGTCCAGTTGAGTGGAGAATGGGGCACACCAAAGGTGATTTTAGAGCTCCGACTAACGCTTGGCATTAGTTCAAGTGTACTTAGACTGTAAAGGCTAAAAGGGAATTTCCATTTAGGACAACAAAATGTTGATCGACCAACCTAAATAGGGTGAGCCTTACCTCTGTTTATTGTAACGTTACTCTAGCTAAGTGTACATGGGAAACCATGGCATAACCAAACCAAAGCTAGCATAAGAGAAGTAATATTGGTCGGCTTATCTGTAGTAGTGGTTATGACCTCTGACTAGAGTTAGTGTTACTTTAATTCAAGTGTATACAGATCTAAAAGGACTATAAGGATCTACAGGACTAAACCAAATACTTTTAGAGAAAGTAAGCATGAGAGCGGCACTCTATTAGTATAGTCAATTACCTCTGTCTAGTGACCAAGACTGACGAGTTTGTGATCGTGGGCCCGCATATTAATGAATGGCCAGTGCGAGGACCCTGTGCGACACTGAGAACCGAATGAACGAGTACAATAAGTGTAAAGAGTTAAATAGAATAATCAAATGTAAAGCCAAATTATTATACAACTGACCAATAATCAATTGACATTCTAAACTAAATTCGAGGTCACAATAACATGGAGTCAGATAAAAGATTATTTGGAATTAAACTACTTTGCCACGCTGAAAAGACGGAACACGCAAAAAACCTTCCCCATCCTGTGGGAAACCGCCATTGGGACGATTGGGCGGGCCTTAAGGTGATGATACACGGGGCAACTTTTTGAGCAATGTTGCTGGGCAATGTTGCCGTCAACGGGCAACCTGATGAGACACAGGGCAACTAATTAGGGAAACAGACAGTTGGTAGCAACCAATCAGAGAGGAGCAAATCTATTGCCAACTCAATAAATACTTTATTATAAACACTTATTAGGCACTTTATTTCAACTTTTCAAATATTTTCTTCATTTTTATTAAAAATAAATTCCTTTCGATCTGATTTGTGACAGGAAAAGGGAGAAGAGCGAGTTCGGCAAAAGGCGGATTCGAACCCGCGTCGATCGCATCAAAAGCTATTCAAATGTCAAACGCCCTACAGCCTACGCTACTACAGACGTTGAAAAATACCGTCATTTTAGTATTTAACTGAAATCATTCAATAGCTTCATTACAGCATACACACATTACTTTCGGACAGTTGTTGGTATTTTAAGCAATATATGAGGTAAATTCCCTGTTTTGGGTTGACGCATGACAACTTACTAGCGTAAAAAGATAAAGGTTCACACTCCTTTTCTCCGCTCCACTGCCGCTGAGAGGCCGCCATCTTGTTTGAATTTTTTCTGAAATCTCCGAACCGGTCACGTGATCGGCTGCTAACATTCTGATTGGAGGATCTCAAAAAATTGCCCACAACCGATCTAACGTATCCAGATATAAATTTGTTGCTCATTCTCAATGGGAAAGTGCCCAAGCAACGTTGCTCGGCAACATTGCTCAAAAAGTTGCCCCGTGTATCATCACCTTTACAGTTAAAATAGTCAATGTGACTACAGTGGTTCAAGCTCAATGTTATGTCGCAATTGCCGGCCAATAATATGTCTGCATTCTGACGTAGAGCCTGGAAGCTCTGCAATGTTTCTTCAACATAATCTGTAGGGCTGGGACAATAAATCGATTAATCTCGATTCGTGGATCGATTCTGAGATTTTCCGAATGCTTTACGATTCTCTCTCGAATCGATTCTGAGCTTAGTTTTTAACAGCAGATGGTGCTCTAGGCTAGTTTTAACCACACGCTCAAATGCTGATGAAGAAGAACGCTCGTGCATTCGACAAAGGCCCTGTCCCAAATGGCACACTTCATGTGCACTTTTCTGTCTTGTGGACGCGTGTGTGTGTTCATTAAGTCCGTAGGGTGTCCCATTCATCATTTAAGCTTAAAGAAGGGTGCTCGTGAGCGCCCCCTTTGCGACTGCTATGCGCCCACTCCTGCTGACTGTGAGCTACGTAGAGAACATTACCCGGCAGTCAAAGCGGCATTACGTTATGAAAGTGCGGTCTCAGAGGAAGACCGTGAGGGTTTAGGGTGCTCACTGATTCGAAACAAAAGATTCGTAAGGTTTCAAAGCTTCATGAAGCAGAGTTTCGAAAGCGCCCATCTATACCATATAGAACAGTGCTGCACTCACCATTTATAATCACCGATAACACTTATTGTTTGATCAGCATCTGCAATCCAGGTCACCGGACGCTGAGTGACCACCTGTCGCAGAGTGTAAACATGAGGTCCAGGATCCGACACATTAATGAAATATTCAAAGACCCCAGTCTGGTCAGCAAAGTTGGGAGCCTCTGAGAAATATGGATTTCCAGCTAAGAGATAGGAAGCCAAGTTGTTAGAGTTACACATGCTGTTGTGTGAAAAGTATTACAATAATTATCAAATAAGGGGAAAAATGACAACAAAGCTACTTACGAACATCAAAATGATCTTTGTATGTTTTAGGAAAGGGAGCAGAGGGTGGAGGATCTGGGTAACTCCCTTTCTGACCGTTTGTTACAGTAGTAAATGTGTATACCTCGTCAACATCAATCTCAATGCTGAAATACCCGTTAATTACCTACAGCATTCAAAATTCACACACAAAAATATTACATCAGATATAATTTTGTGAAACACACATCAGTAATTATTAGAAAAATCAATCTACTGAACCAATTGATATTTTTTTATGAAACCCATCATGAAACATCTCCTTATACTGTATTTTTAAAGAGGCTATATCATGAAAACATTCTTTAATTTTCTTGATTTTGAGTATGTACTTACTTTAATAGGTTTGAGATTTTGGAAGAGGACCGTCTTGTTTGTCTTGAAATCAAACTTTGAATGCCACACCTGCAGCTCACTGATTGAAGCCTGTTAAAAAAATGTATTTCCATAAATTTAAAGTAATTTTATCCATTATAAACTCATTTAGGAAAAAAAAAATAATAATAATAAAAAACAAGCACTTACAAAAGTCCCTTTCAGATGGAATGTTACAATTTGGACTGTGACATTATAAGGACGCAGAGGAGGTCTTATGCACACAGAATGGTCATGGCTCTATTAAAAAAAAAAAAAAGCCAGTAAAATACATTAATGTGTTTTATTGTTTTATAATGTGTGACTATTAAGAGATGTATGTACACTACCTTTTGTTAATGTATCCAATTAGTTAACACTGTATCAAATTAATAAACACTTAACCAGCAAGAATACATTAAATCATGACTGCTGAAAATAAATGGAATAAATAACATTTTAAAATAAATTAAAACAGAAAAAAAGTTATGTTATTACTATTTTTACTGTATTTCTAATCAAAAAGCCTTGGTGAGCAAAAGAGACTTTTTTCAAAAACATCTTACCAACCCCAAACTTTTAAACAGTAGTGTATCTTATACTAATTGTTTAGAAAGTAAATTGTAAAAAGTCTCACCATAGTTTCAGTGATTATTGTTAGATTTCCTCTCTTATCAGTCAGTGCAACATAACTCCCACCATATGTAAAGTGTCCCACTGTCTGAAGGTACGTCCAGCCAGGCTCAGTAAACTGGGTTGTGTGGGCTTATAGGATTTTATGAATCATATACGTTGTTAGTCACATCACAAATGATCTTATATAGATTGCATATAAAATTAATGCATATATAGAGTACATAAAAATACATTACCTGTTATCCAAATCGGGGACTCAACAACATAATTTCCACTCCATGGCTCATTTGCAGTCATTAGTCCATCTCTTCCAAAGGGAAGGTCCTCATAATAACTAGCAATGAGGTTCCAAGATATGGTCCTATAAGAGAACACAAACTATTGCTTTTCTCAATGTCGAATGCACGTTTATCTCTGTGAAATGAATGCATGATAAAAAGGGAAATGCTAAATGACTTCTTAGAGTTGTCATACGCTGTCATTTTGCCATTGACGTAGTTCTGGTTGAGAATTCGGGCCCAACAGCCTCCGCCAACGTTGTCATTAAAGGTGCTGTAGTCTTCAGAGGACCACAGTTTCTTCCCAGTCTTCAGGGCCTCAGGCACAGTGTTGGTTCCAGGGTAATGAACCCTGTCAGTCAAACAATTCCAACAGCAAGATCTTTCATCACATTTATTGACATGTCTTGCAAGTGTATTTTATTTCCATTCACTCATATTTAAAAATGGGATGTGTACATTTTAATAAGTAATCATTTGTTTAAAAAAAAAAAATAAAAAATCAACATACCCTAAGACTTCAACAGCATCTTGTAGCTGTTTGTCATCAATTAGAACAGAAGTGATCGGCTCCCAGAGGTTATCACTGGCAATGATTTTAACTCTCTCCAAGCCACTTTTATCCAGTGTGTATCGCAAAAGCTAGCAAACAGGTCAGAGAGAGAAGATATAAAAAGTAATTTCTGACTGGAAATTATTTCATTTAAAGTGCCCCATTATTCTATTTTAAAGGTTCTTAATTTCGTATTTGAGGCCTCCTATAACAAAAACATTCTCATAATATACATTGCACAGCACCACATTTTTCAATGATTCTCAAAAAAAACTCGCCCGATGCTAAATCCCTCTCTAAATCCCTACTTTCTGCGAGCCTACTCTGCTCTGATTGGTCAGACGGCCCAGTCTGTTGCGATTGGTCTACCGCTTACACCGCGTGCGGAAACAAAAGTCCATTACCATAACTGATTCAGCTCCGGAGGCTTCCGGAGCTCAGCAATTGTACACACTGTAAAGACAGTAACGATGGCGTCGATTTTACCATATCAATCCGAGCACGAGTCCGATGATGACACACTGGCAGAACTAGTTATTCCACATGAACCTCCAATTGCAAGAACGACTTGAGCAGGACGTTTCTCAGTGATACTCTGATTGAAGTATATTATGAGATGTTGCAACTGTAATTCCTCTATATCACAGGTGTCAAACATACAACCCTGGGGCCAAATACAGCCCACAAACGTGTCCAATCCAGCCTGGGGGATGATTTGAACAATAACATAAAACAGTTATGTTCAAACAGTAATTAGTTTTATTTTGGCCAATATATATTCTTGACTTGCAAACAAACTGATTTGCAATAATTTCCTAAACTGTCATTTGTGTGGAAAATTACAATATTAAGTTTGTAAATGTTAACACAGCCACATGTTGAATACGGACGCAAAGAGAAGAACACGGACGTGCCAGCAGAGCAAAAACTGTAAACTGCCAAGCTCAGTTTGTGAAATATAGGAAGTAAAATAAAAATATTGAATTGGGTTTTATATGGATGTAACTTAGAAGGGAACTGTCATGAGAAAAGTTTCGCTGCTTTGTGTACAGCTGTAACCAAGGAAACGCTATATCGTTGCTGTTCCACAAGCGCCACCTACTGTTAGAGAGTGAATTTGCATTTTCATTCAGTCCGTCTGTTATTTTTGATTTGTGCAGGTGTCTTATGCAAAGCCACTGGAAAGCAAGTCAGCAACCTTTAGCCAAAAAAGCGTGATGGCTAATGCTAACTGGCGGTACGCAGGCAGGAGTTTTGAACGCCGACACGATAGGCTGAGAGGTGCCGCACATGATTAAGTTAGCCGTTACGCTTTCTCCAATGGTAAGAGATAGACCCTCTTATCTCCCTATAATAATATGATCTTTGTCTTATTTAGCATAATTTCACAAAGCTATAAAGTCAGAGCATGCTGTTTTTTTTTTTTTTTTCTGTAAATCTTGAAATTATACAATCTAATTTAAATAAAAAAACAATTGCTCATGCTCAAAATGCAGTGGTGCCTGTATACCAAATGGCTACCCATATTTTTAGAACATATAAACAACAATTGGCCATAAAAAAGCAATAATAAAAAATATTAAATAAACATTATTTTAGAAATGTAATAAAGTCTTTTCGCAGTAAAAACAAATGCAGTTTTCAAAGAGCAGTGATTTTTTTTTTTTTTTTTCAAACTAATGTGTAGTTTGTATGGTTAATTATAATGTAATTGTCAGCTCACTAAAGTTTAAAAAAACATTTCAGCCCGCACATGGTTATATTTTTCCCATCCAGCCCTCAACCTTGAATGAGTTTGACACCCCTGCTCTACATCATCATTAACAAGTGTATGTCCATCAACAAAATGATATGTATATTTCTAATTTATAGCGGTGCACATGTGGGAACTGTATAATTAACTGTATCAATAATAGTGTTAAGGTTAGCCAAGCACTAACATGAATGACTGATGTAACATTAAAGTTTGTAAAACAAATCTTGCTCAGAGTAGTAAGAACATTAGTAATGGACACAATTTTAGGTAATAGTGAGCCACAGCTGATTTGTAGAAGTATTTCAGTAAGACAGTCATAACGTGCATTAGCTGGATATAATATAAAAAAGCACAATATAAAACACAAAACTACGAAATTTGAACACTTACAGGCTGTGATTCTGAGGAGCAAGTTGCTCTAAATAAAGTGGCTATTGTCCTATCTTAATCACATTTAGACCTCAGAGATTTGAGATGCAATCGTAAAGATTTTGTTACACATTGTATAAAAGGCAATATTCGAAAAAGCATAATAGGAGCACTTTAAATTTCATATGCTGTATATGCACCAATGTTAACAGACAACAATAGACGAGGCACCATTCAAAAGTTTAAAGTCTGTACTTTTTTTTTTTACGTTTTTTGAAAGAAGTATCTTATGCTCACCAAAGCTTCATTTATTTGATCAAAAATACAGTAAAACAGTAATATTGTGAAATATCATTACAATTTAAAATTACTTTTTTATTTTAAAATATTTAAACATGTAATTTATTCATGTGATGCAAAGCTGTAGGACGCTAGTCCTCAGTGTCACATGATCCTTCAGAAATCATTCTAATATGCTGATTTGCTCTTATTGATTGATAATTGTGATAATTTTGTGAACAGAACATTCAAAAAGCACAGCATTTTTAATATAATTTTTAAAATAAACACACATTATGAGTTATAATACATAATACATTTAGTTTACTGCTACTTTTGATCAATTTAATGTGTCCTTGCTGAATAGAACTATAAAAAAAAATTTGAACAGTAGTATACATATATTAAATTAACATATGCTTTCATCCACATCAACTTAACTGTTTCATATTGTAATATTATAATGTAGGTTTGAGTCTACAACCGTCACATTCAGATGAACTACATTTAAATTGTCCCACAGAACTTTAGCAAACGTTGTTCAAATCTGCAGAAAAGATTATATTAGCACAAACAAGTTATTGCTAAACCATGTCATTCTGAGGGGAGCAACAGAACAAGAATTTAAGAAGCCAGAATGCAGACAGCTGAAAAGATTAAATGTAAAACAACAACAATAACAACAACAAAAACACATTTATTATGGAAATTGTTTATTATGAATCTGACATGTTTACAGCTCTTACCTTTATGTATTTACTGTTAAAACTCCTTTCATTCCATATCTGTACAAACATGAACACAAAATTCAGATTAATGAGGAATATGGCCACAGAAAAAAAAGGACAATTTAAAGGGTTAGTTCACCCAAAAATAAAAATTCTGTCATTTATTACTCACCCTCATGTCGTTCCACACCTGTAAGACCTTCGTTCATCTTCGGAACACAAATTAAGATATTTTAGTTGAAATCCGATGGCTCTGTGAGGCCTCCATAAGGAGCAATGACACTTCCTCTCTCAAGATCCATCAAGATCCTCATTGCTCCTTATGGAGGCCTCACAAAGCCATCGGATTTCAACTAAAATGAAGGTTTTACGGGTGTGGAAAGGCATGAGGGTAAGTAATAAATGACAGAATTTTCATTTTTGGGTGAACTAACCCTTTAATGGAATATATGAAAAGCATTTACCCCAACATAATCAATATCCAAGTCATGGTACTGCTTGGCCCCAAGAATCCATGACACCACATAAGAGGCAGTGATATCAGGGAAATCATAAGGCCAGTTTTCACCATTCCCAACCCATCCTGGAAAGGCCCATGGAAGACCTATTGATATAAAAAAGGTAAATACAATACAAAATACATTTTGAGATTGAATGTTCATCAAAGCTGCTATTAATACAAAGCTGTATTTTTACATGTTTTCCCTGTTTGAACCACAGGTCATTTTTACCTATGAGGATGATGTTTGGATTCCTCTTCTTGGCTTCCCTCATAAGCCACCATTCATATCCTCTAAAATAATTCTCATCGTCTTCATAGTGCATGTGTGAGGGCTCAGTTCCATCTGTTAATCATTATATTAAATAGGTCATATGGATACTGCAAACATACCTTCACTATACAGAGGTTTTAAAACTGAAACTACTCTATATACCTGTAGTCTGAGCATCGCCTCCAATTTCAACCTTCAGTATTTGTAATGAGGCTCCACATTTAGGCTGTTAAATACACATTGACATGTCCATGATGTAAATATATTATACACATAATGTTAAAATCAGATAATATTAAAATTCTTTTCTAAGCAAACACACCTTGAATAGGTAGTCTAGTATCTGACTCCGATATGGTTCAGCATAATTGACAAGTAAACGCGAGGTTGCCTGTAAAAAACGAATATAACACATCGGTTTTCACACAGACGTTAGCGTTTTTTGTGAGCAGTTTTACTAACTAAGCACTTCAGAAACTCTGAAAAAGGAAGCTCACTAAAGTAAAACACTCACCCCACCACCGCTTAAACCACCAATTCCATCAAACGATCGTCCAAATCCAGTATTATCATCTATATCGTAATCCTCGCCTAAACAAATGCTGATAAAGATAAAAATACTCAAAAACACAAAACGCTGGTTTTCTACGTTCATTCTATCTCGTGCGCTCCTGCAGCGTTATCAGCTGACTTGCGTGTTCCGCGATAGGTGGTGCTTTGATGAGCCTAACCACGCCCATAACACCGCCCCTCTCAAGCGTCTGTGGTCACAGTGGCCGTGCGTCATCTACGGAGGTGTGGCTTGTCGCGGGGGAAACAAATGATTCGTTTTGGGGAAAACGATTAATTTTGTTAGATTGTTTGCTTTCAGAAAGAAGTCATTCTGTTATGTAGATGTTCATGACTCCATCATACGTTAATATAGACCTATTAAATAATATTATTAACAATATTATACTTGTTTTTAAAGATGAAAAGATTGAACAAATTTTAGTGAACATTAATATCATTAGAACATTAATTAATCATTTTGTTTGAAGAAATGTTTTTGATGTTATGTCTGCCATGTTCCCTGTTCTATGCACATTTCGATGGTAAACTAATAATTTATTAAGAACTAGGTTTCTTCATTTTTACTTTCTCTTGTCAAACGTTTGAAATGAATCATGTTTTCTTTCCACTTTTTATCCGAGTAGTCTCATTTGCAACATCCCTTTAATTATTAAAAGATATCTTTTGTGTGTAGATATGTTTTGTGGTAGTTGTCACTGTAAAGCAGTCCTCTTTGAAAATAAATACAGAAATTATGTTAATTGTTATTGGTTTGTTGCTTTGTGGTTGGTTACATAGGCATAAAGACTATAGAATAACACAATACACCTCACTCTTACTGTTTTGAATGGGAGAAAGTGCAACGCGCAATATGGCGGAATAAGTCCTGCCTTCAAAAATAAGAGCCAATCGCCGATTGGTAAAGTCATCGTGTCACTGCAGCGGCCGTTAAAAGCTCCGGTTCCTTTAGAAACAGTCAGACGCGTGCCTCCGACACAAGAGACGTGCGTTTAGGACTGCGCATTAGCTTGATCCAGCCTGAAAAATATATTTTTTTAATTATGATTCGAGCATTTAGAAACACAATTTATGAGACAGTTTTTGTCAGATTTCATTGGTGATTTCAAATATGAAATTTAATCGAAAGCTTGGCAAACAGCTCAGGAGAATTTGATGTTTCTCCATTCAAAGAGATAGGAGCTGCACTTGAATGCCAGAGAGGCGTTTCAAAGATGGCCGCCGAGTGAAATGACTTGTCTTAAAATGGACTTTGATAGACATTTGGAAGACAGAAAAGTCATGCTGTGCTTCCTCTGGGCTCACACGTTTTTCATCAAAGTCGATCAGCATATGAACAGAAAATGTATATACTATAATGCTTGATGTCAGATGATGACTTACAACTGAATATTGAAATTTCTTTGGTCGATTTTGATGAAAAATATATACAATGCCGGTTGAAATCTAATAGCAGTTTGAAGATTCACCTTGCCCATCCTATTATGTGACATAAGGGGTGTATGTTTGTGGTAATATGTTTTTTGTTTTTTTTCCTGTATGTAAGGCATGATGGAGCCATGTGGTCTTTCCTCAGTTTTTTTGGGAAACAATTTCAGAGGAGAGAAAAGCATTGCATAAATTTAATATTCACTTTCTTTCTTTGATAGTATCCACACAGAACATGTCATCTTTCATAAACCATTTCATTTCTCAGTCTACGTTTTCATTGCGAGTCAGATGTGAAGGGAGTTCTCATAGATGGTAAGAATTTTCTCAGATTTGTGGGGCTGCCAAGTCAGCTTTACAGACTACTTTATTTACAGCGTTCTCCTATGGAGGCTTATAATACAATTGGAAGCATACATTGATTACTTATATTTGATTTTTAAACTTCTACAATCTGTACCTCATTTATCAGCCTTCTCTGGGGGAAGGAATAGCAAGGTCATCAGAGATAGGATTTTGGTTTATTGATTGATGGTTTGATATCTTAGAAATATGAGTTTCTATCTGATAGCAATGTAGGAAGAAAAATAGCTGCAGAGTTTTATTTCTAGAGATTAACTATTTTATCTTTTTTAGGTTGCAAAATGACAATAGGAATTGAATTGTTTTGTTGTTGTAGCATGTAGTTGATTATAGATTTTTAGGCTATATTGTATATTTTCAAGTTCAATACTGAAATACTGTAAAAGGAATACATACCCTTTTTTCCCTCAGATGTCTAACTATATTTATTTATGCTTAAACGCATAATTATGTCTTTTTATACAAAAAAAATCATGTATTTAATATCAAGTTAATAAATCCAATGCAAGGTCTAACCACAAGGGGGCAGAAGTGACTCACAATTGATTTTTTTCTTCTTTTCCCCCCTTCTTCTTCTTCTTTGTCTTTTTTATTTTTATTTTTTATTTTTTAGTAGGCCATTTACAAGCGACGTAACTGATATTACACAGACATTGCCACAGGCTTCTTCCAACCTGCGTCTTCATTTTTATGATCAAGGATTGGTATCAAGCTCCCTAATTACATCAGGGGTTCCTTTAATTGCTCACACAATGTTATCCTGCTGGGGATATCTTAAAGAAGAGGACAAAAACTTGTGTTGCATAAGCAAAGGGGAAGCTTAATTATACAGTGGTGATTTGGGAAGTACTTACAATGACTTTCAGAGAACAGATGCTTTTAATTGTATAACACAAGGCCAAATTAAAACACTTAGATTAGATCAGAAATGATTGAAACAGATATTTTCAAAGACATTTTAGGTTCTCTAAATGGCTTTTTTGTGACCCCAAAAAATATTTGGACACCTAAAAATGTATAAATGCTATTGCATTAGATCAAACCAAACCATAACTGATACTATATTCAAATCAGCATATTTTTTTTGAGAGAGAGAAAAAAAAAAAAAAAAACAGAACAAAAATAACTAGTATTGGGGG
Source organism: Chanodichthys erythropterus (assembly GCF_024489055.1). Classification (NCBI taxonomy): domain Eukaryota; kingdom Metazoa; phylum Chordata; class Actinopteri; order Cypriniformes; family Xenocyprididae; genus Chanodichthys; species Chanodichthys erythropterus. Next base: position 11,675,944 of record NC_090238.1, on the reverse strand, counting down.
GAAAAAAACCCCCGTAGCATCTCATGTTTGCAGTTGGCTTATCTAATGCACTGAAATATATATTTTTGTGGTAATTTCCCAGGTCAACACTGAGCCTCAGTTTTTGTTGGGTGTAGATGACTATATTACTTCACCATGTTACCTTGCTGAGATGAGGTTTTAGGGCGTGTCTTTTTACATCTCATCTATTTGATATCATAGTGCAAAAATAAAAACCTCTGCCATGTAATTTTAGCAGCATGAAGGTGTACATGGCTCTTAAATCACCGGCGTGACCTCGCTTGCATCCATTCTTCACCTTTTTTTTTGTGTGTTTTATTCTTTCTCTGTGCCCTTTTCAAATGTTAATGGCAACACGCTTGCAGAAGAAAGCAGGTTATTCTTTATTCCAGAGACAGTCGACTTGATCTCTTTGACCATTTCAAGTCAGACATTGATGCATTATACAGTTGGTCAACAATTTATTGCCTGACCCTGTATGCAAGTAAGGCGGGTTGCGCAAGAGAGAAGCAGTTTCCACTTGAATATGAATAAATGTTTTAATGTCAGCCTGACATCTTTTCTGTGCTCACACTGGCACTTATTTGTCTTTTTTATTCTCTGCTTATGTGGTTATGTATTCGTGGCACATTTTCTTCCCCCTTTGGGTCGTAACCTTTCTGTACATCTACATGGATACAGCTTTGAAAGACTTAGCCTTATCTCCTTTTTGACTGTGTAGAGCTCAATTGAATGTGGACAATAGGAATAGGAATAGAGATGTTATAGAAATACCTTTCATTATTTTTTTTATGCACATGGGTAATCTGTCTGGCTTGGTGTGAAATTACACTATACTGAGCAACAGAAGACTATAGGAAGTGATAGGTATCCATACAAGAGCCTATGACTTGGTTCAGAGATCTGGTCATGTTCCTCTTGTTTTCCCTACAGAGCATAGGGTGTGACTAGAATATCTTTAGAATGGATGGTTAAATGCATAGGGGATTGCAAGAGGTATGCTGTATGCCACCTGGATTATTTAAGCGCTTGAATGCTTGATTCTGATTGGTCAGTGGCGGTATTCAGCGGTCAGATATTTTCCAATATTTACTGTCTCCCATGACAACGCTGTGTCCACCTTATTTTTAATGTAAGTGCAGACGTGACCATTTGTAAATTGAATGTGACTGGCTTCCAGTGTCATCCAATTTTAGTTAATTTTAGCTGTACTAAACAGCTTGTTATGCTGCTTGATGATATTGCAAACTGCCATTTCTTATTTTAATGTATTGCTGTTAGAAAACCACTGGTTTGTAACATAAATAGTTTTTTTTTTTTTTTCTTGTTATCTTTTATAGCTTATCTATAAGCTATAAAATGGCTTTCTTTTGCATTGCAAAATAAGGTGGATAAATCATGATACTTTCAATTCCTTCTGGGAAGTTTATATACGGGGCATTCAATTCTTTCTGGGAAACTTGTATTTACGAGTTGGGAAGTTGTAATTATGATGTCAGGTGTGTTCAGTTCCTTCTGGGAAGTTCGTATTTATGAATTGGGAAGTCGTAATTATGATGTCAGGTGCATTCAGTTCCTTCTTGGAAGTTAGTATTTATGAGTTGGGAAGTTGTAATTGACCCTTTGCAGGGAGTTTGATTGACAAGCGATCTAACCAATCAGAACGGCGAATCCGCCATTTTGTCCGACAAAGTAGTCAGGAGTTAGAAGATTAACCTCGGTGGACTTAAACTTGAAAAATGGTGTGTATTGACGTCTTTCCGTGGTTGAAACAACATTCATTCTGATGTTCTTTCATATTTATTTGATGCTATAAATTAACTAGTAGGAAGAGATGACTGGTTTACGAGCCTGTTGATCTGAGACACTACAGCAATCTGTCTCGACACATTAAAGAGCCACAAAACAGTTTTTATTGTTTGAATTTCTTAAAAAAAAACTACACAGTTTGAAAGCTGGGACTTTGTTTAATATCATAAGTAACCTGCTTTGTCTGTTGGCGTGTTGTCAGTGTCCTCTTTGCTCTGTCATGTATTTTTCACTGCGTGTGGTGTGACAGCGCCACGGCTTGTCGGGCAAACAACAGTAACTAAGGGGGGCGGGTCTTTGCGAAGGGTCAATTACGATGTCAGGTGCATTAAATTCCTTCTTGGAAGTTAGTATTTACGAGTTGGGAAGTCGTAGTTACGATGTCGGGTGCATTCAATTCCTTTTGGAAAGTTCGTATTTACGAGTTGGGAAGTCGTAATTACGTTGTCAGGTGCGTTCAAGTTCGGTAGTCATAATTACGATGTCAGGTGCATTAAATTCCTTCTGGGAACTTCGTGTTTATGAGTTGGGAAGTCATAATTACGATGTCGGGTGCATTCAATTCCTTTTGGAAAGTTTGTATTTACAAGTTTGTAAGCCGTAATTACGTTGTCAGGTGCGTTCAAGTTCGGAAGTCATAATTACAATGTCAGGTACATTAAATTCCTTCTGTGAAGTTCGTATTTACGAGTTGGGAAGTTGTAATTATGATGTCAGGTGCGTTCAGTTCCTTCTGGGAAGTTCGTATTTACGAGTTGGGAAGCCGTAATTACGTTGTCAGGTGCGTTCAAGTTCGGAAGTCATAATTACAATGTCAGGTGCATTAAATTCCTTCTGGGAAGTTCGTATTTACGAGTTGGGAAGTCGTAATTATGATGTCAGGTGCGTTCAGTTCCTTCTGGGAAGTTCGTATTTACGAGTTGGGAAGCCGAAATTACGTTGTCAGGTGCGTTCAAGTTCTGAAGTCATAATTACGATGTCAGGTGCATTAAATTCCTTCTGGGAACTTCGTGTTTATGAGTTGGGAAGTCATAATTATGATGTCGGGTGCATTCAATTCCTTTTGGAAAGTTCGTATTTACAAGTTTGGAAGCCGTAATTACGTTGTCAGGTGCGTTCAAGTTCGGAAGTCATAATTACAATGTCAGGTGCATTAAATTCCTTCTGGGAAGTTCGTATTTACGAGTTGGGAAGTCGTAATTATGATGTCAGGTGCGTTCAGTTCCTTCTGGGAAGTTCGTATTTACGAGTTGGGAAGCCGTAATTACGTTGTCAGGTGCGTTCAAGTTCGGAAGTCATAATTACAATGTCAGGTGCATTAAATTCCTTCTGGGAAGTTCGTATTTACGAGTTGGGAAGTCGTAATTATGATGTCAGGTGCGTTCAGTTCCTTCTGGGAAGTTCGTATTTACGAGTTGGGAAGCCGCAATTACGTTGTCAGGTGCGTTCAAGTTCTGAAGTCATAATTACGATGTCAGGTGCATTAAATTCCTTCTGGGAACTTCGTGTTTATGAGTTGGGAAGTCATAATTATGATGTCGGGTGCATTCAATTCCTTTTGGAAAGTTCGTATTTACAAGTTTGGAAGCCGTAATTACGTTGTCAGGTGCGTTCAAGTTCGGAAGTCATAATTACAATGTCAGGTGCATTAAATTCCTTCTGGGAAGTTCGTATTTACGAGTTGGGAAGTCGTAATTATGATGTCAGGTGCGTTCAGTTCCTTCTGGGAAGTTCGTATTTACGAGTTGGGAAGCCGTAATTACGTTGTCAGGTGCGTTCAAGTTCGGAAGTCATAATTACAATGTCAGGTGCATTAAATTCCTTCTGGGAAGTTCGTATTTACGAGTTGGGAAGTCGTAATTATGATGTCAGGTGCGTTCAGTTCCTTCTGGGAAGTTCGTATTTACGAGTTGGGAAGCCGTAATTACGTTTTCAGGTGGTTCAAGTTCTGAAGTCATAATTACGATGTCAGGTGCATTCAATTCCTTCTGGGAACTTCGTGTTTATGAGTTGGGAAGTCATAATTATGATGTCGGGTGCATTCAATTCCTTTTGGAAAGTTCGTATTTACAAGTTTGGAAGCCGTAATTACGTTGTCAGGTGCGTTCAAGTTCGGAAGTCATAATTACAATGTCAGGTGCATTAAATTCCTTCTGGGAAGTTCGTATTTACGAGTTGGGAAGTCATAATTATGATGTCAGGTGCGTTCAGTTCCTTCTGGGAAGTTCGTATTTACCAGTTGGGAAGCCGTAATTACGTTGTCAGGTGCGTTCAAGTTCTGAAGTCATAATTACGATGTCAGGTGCATTAAATTCCTTCTGGGAAGTTCGTATTTACGAGTTGGGAAGTCGTAATTACGATGTCGGGTGCATTCAATTCCTTCCAAAAAATCTACTTCTACAAAATGATGAATAAAGATTGTGCATTTAGGTGTTTTTGCATTTTTATGTTTTTATTCAATTTATGGAGTGATATATTTTTTTGTAATTGTACAGTGCTGATGTATTTTGCAGTTTAGCTAGTTTTATTGTAAATAAAAAAAAATTACCATCAAAACAAACGCAAACATGTTGGCAAGTTGAGGCTTAGGCTGCGCCTTCAAAATTGTTTTCTTAAAGGTACAATATGTAAGATTTTTAGATTAAAATATCCAAAAACCACTGGAACAATGTTACATATTTAGTTGACTTGTGTAATTGGATTATACCAAACATTTCCAACAATGTTTAAATCCAGAGAAATCAGCGACTTTAACCAGGACACAGACCATGTCAATGACGTCATATCCACTCAATCCTCGCTTTCCAGTTTCAATTCAAATCAATATTTCATGTCCTTATATTTATTTATTTGGTGAGTAGCCATGTAATAAGCTGGATAAGGGAATGTCAGCCTGTCATTATCACAAAATAAACCCTGACAGGGTAGAGCAGAGGAGTAGGCTACATTTCTCCAGACATGCAATAGCATGCATAAACACCCAGCTATATTTGGATGTTTTTCTGTTTCATGTCTTTAAGCTTATAAGCAGAATGGGGGAGATGGCAGATATGAGATTCCTCAGACATATCCCAACCTTCTTTGCATTATTGGTTCAAATGGTTACTGTGATAATCTTCTTACCACAACAGTGAATCCGTGCTTGTGAAAACATTTCAATGTCCTGAAATGAATGAATCTGCTCCCTCGCCTTCCAGAAGCAATCACTTAAAGCGAAGGCCATGTATTTCATTGGTCGGGCTGCAGAAAACACAAAGACTGCAAAAAAAGGTCATTCATCTTGATTAAATATACATTGGCAGCAGGTCAGGGCTGCAGAAGGGATTCAGATTTAAACTGCACTGCTTTAGAAATTAATTTGATAGCTTCTGGTGTTTATGTGAGTTTTTGTGTTTGGGTGTTCACATGTGTGTGTGTGTGTGTATATTCAAGAATAGTCATGACTTCTTTCATTAGTGAAGTGGACCTGAGTGAATTCATCCGTGCATAAGGCCGACAACCTTGAGTGTTTATGACTCTGGAGGCTCTATCAAGCCAAAAACCTCACTTCCTCTTTTCACTCATTGCCTCTCAGAGAGTTTTCACTCTGCGTGGCTTAGTTAATTTTAAAAGACATTTTGTTTGTTGTTATGAAAACTAACTCCTAATAGTTACAGTGCAAAGATTTAGTTATAGCACCAACCTTGACTTTGATTTATTTACTTATTTTCCTGAATCAAGTACTGTACATTTTTGTAAAGATTTTTGCCAAAAAAATTTAAATAAAATAAAATTACATTTTAACTTTTATAATCCACAAGACAAGATACTAGTGGGGCACGTTTTCACAGGTTGACACTGTTTTAACTGAAAGCAACTTGAAAGCAACATCTTTTTGTTTCTAAAGCATGTTTATAAAATCTAGCCTACTTAAATGTCCTAATTGAACTATGGCCTAATCCTGGCTCAATCTAAGCCCTGTTTTTCCAACTAGTATCCAACTATTGTTTTAGAATTGTATTCAATTGGATAAAATTGCAAAATATGAAATGCATGTGACAACTTCCCCCAATAAAATTGTAAAAACAAATAGCCCTGATATTTATGAAATATAGCCTCACCATATATATATATATATATATATATATATATATATATATATATATATATATATATATATATATATATATATTTTTTTTTTTTTTTTGTTTACACTAACATTCAACAGTTTGGGGTCTTTAAGATTTTTTTAATGTTTTCGAAAGATGTCTTTTATTCTCACCGACGTGTCATATTTTCTCTGTGTTTGTCCCTGGACCTTTATGTTACTTCTTGTCCCGAGTGCCATGTTTGTAGTCTGTTGTAGTTTTTCCTGGTGATTATGCTGTATTCCAGACAGCTCGGGATTTGGATTTTCCCAACCTCATTCTTGGAAATAACATCTGGAACACCACTCAAAGTCAGACATTCTACCTGTGAACTTGGGATATATATCGATATCGATACCCGTCATTTAACGTCACTTCAAAGATGTCAGCAAGCCCTGCTTCCAGTGAGCATAAACATAAAACATTAAACAATAAGTTTACGTAATAATACTTATTATATTATAAAGCAATGAGAATATTTTTGGAGCGCCAAAAAAACAAAATAATGACTTATAAAGTGATGGCCGATTTCAAAACATTGCTTTATGAAGCTTTGGAGCATTGTGAATCAGCGTGTTGAATCAGCAGTTCGGGGCGCCAAAGTCACGTGATTTCAGCAGTTTGGCGGTTTGACACGTGATCCAAATCATGATTCAATATGCTGATTCATTATGCTCCGAAGCTTCTTGAAGCAGTGTTGAAATTGCCATCACTATATAAGTCGTTATTTTGGTTTTTTTGGTGCACCAAAAATATTCTTGTCACTTTATAATATTAATATTGAACCACTGTACACACATGAACTGATTTAAATATTTTTTTTGTACATTATGGAAGTGTTTCTCAACCAGGGTTCCATGGACCCCTAGTCGTCCTTGACATAATGCCAGGGGGTCCTTATATCACTTATCTGAATATGAATTTTTGTATATTTTGACATTTGACATGTTCCCATAAAAAAAGGTAATATATGTATTAATAAAACTGATGATATGACTAAATATATAGGACAAGTCAACTAATATAGTAGTAAATTTTACTTTATTGCATTTGGTCGTCACAAAGAAATTAATGATACCAATAAACAACTTTTATTCTGGGGTCCTTGAGGATGGTTCCAAATATGACGGGGGTCCATTACTCAAAAATGGTTGCGATTCACTGCGGATCTTGAGAGAGGAAATGTCATTGCTGGCTATGCAGGCCACACTGAGCCATCGGATTTCAACAAAAATATCTTAATTTGTTTTCTGAATATGAAAGAAGGTCTTAAGGGTGTTGAACGGCATGAGGGTGAATAATAAATTACATTATTTTCATTTTGGGGTGAACTAACCCTTTAATTACTCATCTTCATGTTGTTTCAAACCTGTAAGATCTTTGTTCATCTTCAGAACACAAATTAAGATATTTTTGATGAAATCTGAGAGGTATATGACTCGTCGTCCATAGACAGCAATATAACCACCACTTTCAAGATCTAGAAAGGTACCAAAGACATCGTTAAAACAGTTGACGTGACTACAGTGGTTCAAACTTACAAAACAAAACAAACAAAACAAAAATAACAACTTTATTCAACAATATATTCTCTTCTGTGTCATTCTCATACATTGTTTACGTTCAGTGCTTCCAGGTTCTACAAACCCGTTTCCAAAAAAGTTGGGACACTGTACAAATTGTGAATGTTGAAAGTGAGACATTTTGAAATGTCATGCCAAATATTGGCTCATTTTGGATTTCATGAGAGCTACACATTCCAAAAAAGTTGGGACAGGTAGCAATGAGAGGCCGGAAAAGTTAAATGTACATATAAGGAACAGCTGGAGGACCAATTTGCAACTTATTAGGTCAATTGGCAACATGATTGGGTATAAAAAGAGCCTCTCAGAGTGGCAGTGTCTCTCAGAAGTCAAGATGGGCAGAGGATCACCAATTCCCCAAATGCTGCGGCGAAAAATAGTGGAGCAATATCAGAAAGGAGTTTCTCAGAGAAAAATTGCAAAGAGTTTGAAGTTATCATCATTTACAGTGCATAATATAATCCAAAGATTCAGAGAATCTGGAACAATCTCTCTGCGTACGGGTCAAGGCCAGAAAACCATACTGGATGCCCGTGATCTTCGGGCCCTTAGACGGCACTGCACCACATACAGGAATGCTACTGTAATGGAAATCACAACATGGGCTCAGGAATACTTCCAGAAAACATTGTCGGTGAACACAATCCACCGTGCCATTCGCCGTTGCCGGCTAAAACTCTATAGGTCAAAAAAGAAGCCATATCTAAACATGATCCAGAAGCGCAGGCGTTTTCTCTGGGCCAAGGCTCATTTGAAATGGACTGTGGCAAAGTGGAAAACTGTTCTGTGGTCAGACGAATCAAAATTTGAAGTTCTTTTTGGAAAACTGGGACGTCATGTCATCCGGACTAAAGAGGACAAGGACAACCCAAGTGGTATCAGCACTCAGTTCAGAAGCCTGCATATCTGATGGTATGGGGTTGCATGAGTGCGTGTGGTATGGGCAGCTTACACATCTGGAAAGGCACCATCAATGCTGAAAGGTATATACATAATCTAGAACAACATATGCTCCCATCCAGACGTCGTCTCTTTCAGGGAAGACCTTGCATTTTCCAACATGGCAATGCCAGACCACATACTGCATCAATTACAACATCATGGTTGCGTAGAAGAAGGATCCGGGTACTGAAATGGCCAGCCTGCAGTCCAGATCTTTCACCCATAGAAAACATTTGGCGCATCATAAAGAGGAAGATGCCACAAAGAAGACCTAAGACACTTGAGCAACTAGAAGCCTGTATTAGACAAGAATGGGACAACATTCCTATTCCTAAACTTGAGCAACTTGTCTCCTCAGTTCCCAGACATTTGCAGACTATTATTAAAAGAAGAGGGGATGCCACACAGTGGTAAACATGGCCTTGTCCCAACTTTTTTGAGATGTGTTGATGCCATGAAATTTAAAATCAACTTATTTTTCCCTTAAAAGTATACATTTTCTCAGTTTAAACATTTGATATGTCATCTATGTTGTATTCTGAATAAAATATTGACATTTGAAACTTCCACATCATTGCATTCTGTTTTTATTCACAATTGGTACAGAGTCCCAATCTTTTTGGAATCGGGTTTGTAGGTCAGAACACAGACTCATTATTGACTGGCTCCAGTGTCAGCATCACACGCATGTGTCGAAGGTCTTAAGCACTGGGTATACTTCACTTTCCGCGCCCTGACGCGTCACGCGCGCAGTCACGTCTGCGCGTCTTTCAAAGTATACTACACGGATGGGCGCGGATGACCGCGCTCGTCACATACGCAGTACAGTTTTTTTTCTATGCTCTACCAGACATCGGAGAGCAGCACTGAGTCGTGTCATCAACGTGACATTCACTGGGCATGATCGGAGAAGAAAAGAAGTGCATCCTTTCCCATATTTTACTTATCCCCCTCCATGAATTTGCCACCCTAAACACTCTCTTTGTACTCTTTCAAACATGAATTGTACAAATGTGGTTACTTTATAATCTCTTCGCACAAACGCTGGTCAAGTTCGCCGTCCATTGTCATGTTTTTGTCTTTTTTCAAGAGTGTTTTTAAACCGGTCTTTTCACACTCGCGACTATACCCGGGGCTTTACGGTTGGGGAACTACATGAGGGACATATTTAATGACAGAATTCTCATTTTTGAGTGAACTAACCCTTTAACTGGTAAACGTGACGTCACTGTGTAGGCCAATCGACAATTGACCTTTCGCCGGGAGTTTGATTGACAAGCGATCTAACCAATCAGAACGCCGCATCCGCCATTTTGTCCGACAAAGCAGCCAGTAGTTAAAAGATTAACCTCGGTGGAGTTAAATATGAAAAATGGTGTATTGACGTCTTTCCGCGTTTGAAACAACATTCATTCTCATGTTCATGGACTAATAGGAAGAGATGATCGGTTTTTACGAGCGGTTGAGCTGAGGATCTACAGCAATCTGTCACGACCATGGTCACGACACATTAAAGAGCAACAAAACGGTTTTTCTTGTTTGAATTTCTTTAATAACTAACACGGTTTGAAAGCTGGGACTTTGTTTAATATCATAAATAACCTGCTCTGTCTTGTCTGTCGATGTGTGGTCAGTATCCTCTTTGTTCCGCAATGTATTTTACACTGCGTGTGGAGTGACAGCGCCATAGCTTGTCGGACAAAGCAACAGTAAATAAGGGGGGCGGGGCTCGGCGAAAGGCTAATTATCATCAGACTGGTTCCCTGTACAAAAACTCAATAGGATTTTTCCATAGGCTTTTGGATTATCACAAAAAAACAAGCTCTGTTAACAAAAGTTTATGACAGTTACACGTTTTGTCCATCAAGATAATATTCACAGATGAATACAACTTTATGAATTTTGAAGCCTAAATACAGTCACCTAAAGTAAAAAGCTAATGCTAGACTATAAACAAACTACACCATGGTCCCACAACTTCAACATCACAGTCACTAAGCTTCTGACAATTCTTTCAGTTTTTATCTAAAAAAAAAAAAAAAACAAGAACATTTTCCTTGAAAGTTTGACTTAGAATAGTTTATGAGAGCACAATTATAAGCATAATGAGGCTGTAAATGCAGACTGAGCTTACCTGTTCAGCATGATGATGTTTAATGTCCGTGACAGCATCTGGAGTCTGGAGTCCCAGCCTTTTTCAAGACATGTAACAGCTTTAAAAAATTGAGTGGGAGTGGGGTAATACTGATGTATTTTATGCTGTAGAATAAAATGTGAAAGTGTCTTGAGCTTGTGTTCACCTCAGACGTTATTTCAGCCATTTAACCAAAATCCCATTTAAAAAAAAACAAAAAAACATTTACTTTGTAACAATAGAACCGGAAGTACTAAAATGCTAACTCATTTTCACATTTATAATGTCAGAACCCAGAAAACTAATTCGCTGCACGTTCCTTAGGAACTTGACGATACTTTGACGCTTTGTTTTACAACAGAAATTACACACACCCATAGAGAAAATGTGAATTTTGAAGTTATGTTTTTTTTCTTTTCTTTTTTTTTTAAACATATATTTTTATTAAGTAAATAGATAAGACAGTTTGGGGTCTGAGTGTGTTCGGTATACGTTGTAGAACAAAAGTATCATCAAGTTATATTTACCACAGGCTTTATTTTACTCATAAATTGAAAAACCCCATAGGAAAATTTTTAAGGAACCAGTGGCGAATTAGACTTCCAGGTTCTTACCTGCACAACTCTATATAGAAATTTCAATGGAAAAACTTTTGAAATAGAAATCTTTTATAATATTATCACTTTTAAACAACAGTGTACATCTTTTTCTAATGGTTTTTAAAAGTGTGGGGGAATTTTAAATCTTTTATTTAATTAACATAATCAACATCATTATGCTCTTGATGTGCCAAAGACCTTCTTGGCAGATATTTGCAAAATAATTGATTTCCAGGCTGTTGGATATAGCCTAGTTTTGCTTCTCCAAAGACATGAGCTGTGATGGATAGTTTGCCTCTGAAAATTGCTTGAACTTCCTTCATCCTTCTGCCAAGAGGGATATTCTGATAGAATATCCCTCATTGATCATGATTACGTAAATCATTTTACTACCCAGTGCGATTATATAAACGTGTCATGAATACAAAGAGGAATCTAAATCAGTGTGATCAGTCTTGCTTAAGAAAAAAGTACGAAATGATGCACTTTAAAACACTTTCGGCTTTAAACATGCACTTTAAATGCTTTTAATTTTAAACTTTTATAGTGTGCTTGGATTTTGTAATATACCATAACAAATTCATATGGTAAAAAGACTAAACATTAGTATACATCAGTATTTCAGATTAAGTTCAGGGAGTAACGTAATGCTTGAATGTGCGGCACAGAATGCAGTAGATACTTGTATCAACAGATCGTTTTATGAGAGGCAGACTTCCAATTTACAGATGGCTTATGGAAAACAGATGTAAGTTTTTCTATCAATAAATTATGAAACCTGGATAAAGAGAGATGAGTGTAGGACCTGCTAAGCCAGATTGTTGACTATAGACAGGATTAACCACCCATCACCAGTCATTTATTGGCTCTTTAGAATCTCTGAGAGGATCATTAAAAGAAAACAGCCATGGCTTGGCATTGCTTGCGTGTATTGGCATTTCCTATTTAACAATAATCTATATGCTTATCTGTGCTCCCTCATGACCTTAACATGTTGTGAATCCAAAAGAGGTGTATTGACTAGGAATACAACAAGCTGGTAATCCTCTTTCTCTCTCTCTCTCTCTCTCTCTCTTCAGCAGTGTGGTTTGAGCTAAAATACTACACTGTCAAAAAAGATTGCAATTTTAAAATTAAAAGACTGTAAAAATGCTACTGTAAAAACCTGTTAATTGGTTTATGATATGTTCCCTTATATAGCCCTGTTCAGATGGGACTAGTTTTCTAAATGACGTTTGAATTACAATTATTATCACTCGCCATTTGTGATTTTATGTACCAATTTGGATGGGACTAACATCTCTGTGTTTATTACAGAGTGTTTTCTAGATGTGGACATTACAGAAGGTCATCTGCTGTGCTTGCATCACATATGAAGTAGGCTATAGCCTATGTCTTTTAATTTATTATTGATATAATTTTAATTTATTATAAAAACCCTATTTAAGTAAAACTACACAAGTTTATAGGAGTGGCTGTTTATAATAAACCCACATAAGGGAGCAGTGAAATGTATTAGCATCGTACCAGAAAGTCTTCACAGTTTCCACAATTTGGCTTTATTTATTAATTTTATAGTTAATTTTTTTGTCGGACAACATCCATATTGAAATGAAATAAAAGGCATGCTTTAGTAAATTAGGTATCAAAAATAAGTAAATGAACATGAGGAGAAGCGCTAGAATTACAGCAATCACAGTGTTAGGTACTGCTCTAAGACTCAAAAGGTTGGAGATCCAAATGCAGCTTTTATTAGAGGGACAATCCAGAGACGTAATCCAAAACACAGGCAACAGGTCAATATCCAGGCAGGCAATCCAATCAAGCAAACAAGGCAGGGAACAGGCAAAAGTATAATCCAAAAGACAGGCAAGAAATCCAAAAAACCAAGAGACATGAAACCTTGATGGTGTGGCAATAGGTAAAAAATCTCAACTCATATTTTGTTTCTTTTTTTGCACAGGCTTTTTTGAGTTTTACTTAAAAAGTTGAGAATTTTGTCAATTCAAATACATTGGACAAATCAAATGGATAAACATTGTACATTAAGTTTAGTTTACTAAAAGCAAAAAACAAACAAACAGTGTATTTACAATGTAAATTAGTGTACATTAAAAAAAGTACTTTTTTTCCAGATTCAATAATAAGCTAGTTTTTACTAGAGCACGTACGCACTGTTACAACAGAGACACCGGAAGCAGAGATAAAAGCAGTTGGGTAATTTATTGTGACAATCAGCAGAGCAAACAGGTAAGGGAATGTGGATATGGAAGGTCTTGGAGATGAATAAGAGGTAATACTGTCCTTTTCCTTGTGATGCAGGTGATGGTGGAAGGAGACGCTGGAGATGGCAGACAGGAACACTCACACACACAGGCAGGTAGGAACACGAGGAGTACTGGAGACAATGGAGACGAAGGAGATGAAGTAAACAGGTAAGTATAGTTTCGAGAGTCCTTGAGGTAAGTGAACAACGGGGTGTATCACGAACGAGACCGGACAATGTGTGTGTGTGAGTGTGGGGTTCTTGTAGTGTGGCTGATGACTGTGATGATGAGCTTCAGGTGGCGGTGATTAGAATTCCGGTGATTGAGTGCGCGGGTAAGGGAGTGAGGTGGAACCTGACGTGTCTGTGACAGTACCCCCCCTCCCACGGCCCGCTCCTGAGGGCCGAGGACCCCGACGTCGTGGTGGTCGTCCTCGAGGTCGTGGGGCAGGTCTGTCCGGGTGGTTGGTGTGGAAAGTCTGTAACAGAGTAGGATCAAGGATATCATTCTTAGGAACCCATGAGCGTTCTTCGGGACCGTAGCCTTCCCAATCCACCAGATATTCTAAGAGACCACCACGGCGCCGGGAGTCCAGGATCTCTCGAACCTCGTAGGCAGTCCCATCGTCCAGGATGAGTGGAAGGGGGGGCTCGACGGCTGCCACGTCAGGTTCTGTGGAAGGAAGAACAGAAGGGTGGTGAGGTTTTAGGAGTGACACATGGAAGGTTGGATGAATTCTTTTATATTGTGCAGGAAGTTGTAACCGGTAGGTGACGGGGTTGATCTGTCGGAGGATGGTGAATGGGCCAATGAAGCGGGGACTCAGCTTCTTGCAGGGCAGGCGCATCCTGATGTCCCTGGTGGACAGCCAGACCTTCTGCCCCGGTTGGTAGGTAGGAGCGTGGGAGCGCCGAAGGTCGGCTGTCATCTTGCGCCTGCGCAGGGCTCTCTGCAGCTGGTGATGAGCTGAGTCCCATACCCTCTTGCTCTCCCGGAACCAGTAGTCGACCGCTGGCACGTTGGAGGGTTCCCCGTCCCAGGGGAACAGTGGGGGCTGGAAGCCGAGCACGCATTGAAAAGGTGTTAATCCTGTTGTAGCTTGACGGAGGGAGTTCTGGGCGTACTCGGCCCAGCCCAGGTACTGGTTCCAGGAGTCCTGGTGGCCATGACAGAAGGTACGCAGGAAGCGGCCAATCTCCTGGATCTTCCGTTCCGTCTGCCCGTTCGACTGAGGATGGTATCCAGAAGATAGGCTGACGGTCACACCCAGGAGGGAGAAGAACACCTTCCAGACTCGAGAGATAAATTGAGGTCCTCTATCAGAGATGTCTTCGGGGATTCCATAATGACGGAAGACATGGTTGAACATTAATTCTGCTGTGGCCATGGCAGTGGGTAGACCTTCCAGGGGGATCAGACGGCAGGCTTTGGAGAAACGGTCTACGACTACCAGAATACAGGTGTGACCATCAGATTCAGGGAGGTCGGTAACAAAGTCTACTCCCAGGTGTGACCAGGGTCTCTCAGGAACGGGCAGAGGATTGAGCTTGCCGGTTGGAAGATGGCGTGGGCTCTTGGAGATGGCGCACTCCCTGCAGCCCTGCACGTACCTTCTGACGTCGCTGGCCATGTTTGGCCACCAGAAGCGCTGTTTGAGCAGCGAGAGGGTCTCATTGACCCCCGGGTGACCAGTGCCAAGTGATGAGTGAACGGAGTGCAGGAGTGGAGTGCGTCGTGTCCTGGTGATGTAACGCAAGCCTTGGGGACAACCCGGCGGAGTGCGTGAGGAGGCATTGGAGGAGGGTAAGGTCTCTTCCGACCATTCGATGGGGCTCATGAAGAGAGACTCGGGCAGGATAGTTTCAGGGTCATCATTCTTCTCCTCGGGAGCGTGGAGACGTGAGAGAGCATCGGCCTTGAGGTTCTTCGACCCAGGGCGGTATGAGATGGCGAAGTTAAATCTTGAGAAGAACATTGCCCATCTGGCTTGACGTGGGTTGAGTCGTTTGGCAGCTTTCAGATACTCAAGGTTTTTATGGTCAGTAAGAACTTGGAAAGGGTGGTTAGCTCCCTCCAACCAATGCCTCCACTCCTCAAGGGCGAGCTTGACAGCCAGGAGTTCACGGTCCCCGATGTCGTAATTTACCTCCGCCGGGTTGAGCTTGCGGGAGAAGAAGGCGCATGGATGGAGCCTACTTGGATTCCCCTGCTGCTGTGAGAGGACCGCTCCCACTCCGGTGGTGGAGGCGTCCACCTCCACGACGAATGGTAAATCTGGATTGGGGTGGACGAGGAGGGGAGCGGTGGTGAAGGCTTTCTTGAGGGTCTCAAAAGCTTCTGTGGCAGGCTGGGACCAGGACAGAGACTTGGGCTGTTTACGGAGCAGGTTGGTGAGTGGGCTGACGATGGTGCTGTAATTCTTGATGAAGCGACGGTAGAAATTGGAGAAGCCGAGGAAACGTTGGAGTTCTTTAATGGTAGTGGGAGTTGGCCAGTTCTGGATGGCGGAAACCTTCCCCTCGTCCATTCGGATGCCACTGTGGTCAATCACATATCCCAGGAAGTGGACAGAGGGCTGATGGAAGGAACACTTCTCTGCTTTTAGGAAGAGTTGGAACTGCAGTAAGCGCTTGAGGACCTCCGCAACGTGGTGGCGATGTTCGGCCAAGCTCCGGGAGTAGATGAGGATGTCATCAATATACACCAGAACGAACTTGTGGAGGAACTCCCGGAGCACCTCATGGATGAAATCCTGGAATACGGAGGGGGCGTTGACCAGGCCATACGGCATCACGAGATATTCATAGTGGCCGGTGGGCGTGACGAAGGCGGTCTTCCACTCGTCCCCCTCGCGTATCCGGATGAGGTTATACGCGCTGCGGAGGTCCAGCTTGGTGAACACAGTGGCACCGCGGAGATGTTCCAGGGCCGCTGGGACGAGGGGAAGTGGATACCTGAATTTCACTGTAATTTTGTTCAATGAGCGATAATCGATACAGGGCCGCAAGCCTCCGTCCTTCTTGGCCACGAAGAAGAAGCTTGAAGCAGCAGGGGAAGTAGACGGGCGGATGTATCCTTGGTTAAGGGCCTCTTTAATATATTCCTCCATGGCCTTCTCCTCCGGTACAGATAGGGGGTAAATGCGTCCCCTAGGCACTGGCTCACCCGGTAACAGATCGATGGCGCAGTCCCATGGCCGGTGTGGAGGAAGCTTGGAGGCGCGTTGCGGGCAGAAGACGTCACTGAAGGGGGCGTAGTCGGGTGGAACATCGACGGAGCGTTTTTCCACAGGACTTTCGATGGAGGTAGCGTTCAAGGAGATATTCTTGGAGAGAGGAGATCTTGGAACAGGAAGTTCTGGGAAACAGCTGGAGAAGCAGTGGTCGCCCCACTTCAGGACTTCGCCCGTGCGCCAGGAGATGGTGGGATTGTGGAGTTCCAACCACGGGCGCCCTAGAACCACGTCAGCGGTGGATTCCTCCAGAACCAGCAGATGGATGTTCTCAGAGTGGAAGATACCCACTTGCAGTTGAAGGGGACCAGTAACGCGACGAATCATCTTTCGGCTTAGGGGTTTGCCCGTGATGGAGTGGACCTGGTAGTTAATCGGAGAAGGCGAGGTCTTGAGCCCGAGGTGTCGACAGAGGGCACCGGAGATGAAGTTTCCTGCTGACCCTGAATCGAGGAGCGCCACCACTGGAACGGAAGCATTAGCAGCAGTAAGGTTTACGATAGTAGTGAGTGGTTTCATCTTTTGGATTGAAGGAATGATAGCACTCACCACAGGTCGAGGAGGACGGGTTGGGCATGTGGAGATGACATGCCCAGGGGATCCACAGTACAAGCAAAGATTCAGGGTCAGCCTTCTCTGCCTTTCTGCTGGAGACAAACGTGAGTTATCCACTTGAATGGGTTCGGTGGCTGGTTCTGGAGAGCTGACGGGTTCGGACCGACGGAGGAGGGTGGTGGTCAGTGGTTGGCCCTGGTGCTCAAGGAGACACGACTGCATACGAGAACCCACACGGATGGCGAGTTGGATGAATTGTTCGAGTCCCATGGAGTCCTCGTATGCAGCGAGATGCAACCGCACATTAGGCTCCAAACCTTGTCGAAAGGTGGTGATGAGGGCTTGTTCATTCCAGCCGCTGGTTGCGGCGAGCGTTCTGAACTGCAAGGCATAATCGTTAACAGTCTGGTTTCCTTGTTTTAAATTGTACAGTTTCTCACCAGTAGAAGAATCAGCCAAAGGTCTTCCGAAGACTTCTCTGAAGTGGGAGACGAACGCTGGATAGGATTTTACGACTGAGCCTTTTTGAGTCCAGAGGGAATCCGCCCATTGAAGGGCCTTACCTTGCAGTTGGGAGATTATGAACGCTATCTTCGCCATTTCGGTGGGATAGAGGTGCGGCTGCATCTCCAGGACCAACTCACACTGAAGAAGGAATCCGCTGCAGTCCTCCGCCGATCCTGAGTAGGGCGCTGGTTTGGCCATGGGACTGGCGGTGTAAACAGGTGAAGCAGCGGTGACAGTGGATGCGGAAGTGGCAGCGGTGAGGGGTCCTGGCGGCGGTGACTGTGGTTGAGGGGTGAGTGCTCGGCGCAATGCGTCCACGAGCTCTTGAAATGGGTCATTGTAGCTCATGCTGATGTATGGCTGTTATGGTCCGGTCTTCTGTTACAACAGAGACACCGGAAGCACAGATAAAAGCAGTTGGGTAATTTATTGTGACAATCAGCTGAGCAAACAGGTAAGGGAATGTGGATATGGAAGGTCTTGGAGATGAATAAGAGGTAATACTGTCCTTTTCCTTGTGATGCAGGTGATGGTGGAAGGAGACGCTGGAGATGGCAGACAGGAACACTCACACACACAGGCAGGTAGGAACACGAGGAGTACTGGAGACAATGGAGACGAAGGAGATGAAGTAAACAGGTAAGTATAGTTTCGAGAGTCCTTGAGGTAAGTGAACAACGGGGTGTATCACGAACGAGACCGGACAATGTGTGTGTGTGAGTGTGGGGTTCTTGTAGTGTGGCTGATGACTGTGATGATGAGCTTCAGGTGGCGGTGATTAGAATTCCGGTGATTGAGTGCGCGGGTAAGGGAGTGAGGTGGAACCTGACGTGTCTGTGACACGCACATGAGCACTCTTCAAAAATGGTGCTTTAAATCTCTTGATAAACTAAAAGACATAAATGACATTTGTATATATTCAGATTTATTAAGTCCACATGACAAGTCAAGTCAAGTCACCTTCATTTATATAGCGCTTTTTGCAATGTAGATTGTGTCAAAGCAGCTTTACATTGATAACTGGTACGTTATTTTGGCTGCACAGCAGCTCTTAAAGAATAGTGTCAATGCAGGCAGATCAAAGCACTGTTGAATATCAAATGTCATGCAAACAAGAAACTATGTTTCTAACCACAGCTCGAGAGCTGTTGTTCCAACCTCATAACTTTATGATGTTGTTTACAAATGTTCTTTGGAACTATAATTTTGGGAAACACCGACTCATTGATATATGCTGATAACGACTTGCGACTTTAGTTGGATAACAATAGTTTCCGTAAACGTAGCCCTGTTTCGTGCCTGTCTCTATGAAACCCATTCTTCCAAAAAGTGCAATGTGCTCTGATTGGTCAGCTGGGACAGTGTGTTGTGATTGGTCAACCGCTTCAAGCGTGTTTTGGAAATGTCATTCCCCTTACCATAACTGCACATTTCAACACACTATGCAACTTAACCAGGGCTGCTTATCCCAAAAGCATCGTAAACCCAAGTTGATCGCAGAGCCATTGCCACCAATGGAGCTACCATCAACTCAGGCTTACGATGCTTTTGGGAAACAGTGCACAACCCCCCCCCCCAAAAAATTGCTATATGGCTAGCTTAAAATGAACCCAAAATAGTTGGGAAATTAAAAACCAGATGCAATTAGTGGCAACAATAATAGACAAAAGGTGAATGTTTATTAATAAGCTTTAATATTTTATTAATATAAATTTAATAGTTTAATAGTTTATTAATATAAATTTATTAATAAGCAATTTAATAAATGTTTAATGTTTAATAATTATTAATTGAACATTAATAAATGTTAATTTCTAGCATATTTTGGGTTCATTTTAAGCAAGCAATATAGTAATTTTATAAACAGTTAAGTTAAATAAAACTACCCAGCACGTTGGGCAAACATTTAACCCAACCACTGGGTTAAAACAGCCCAATTGCTGGGTTTGTCCATTTTCAACCCAACTTGGGTTGTTTTTAACCCAGCATTCTTTAGAGTGTACAGTTCTGGCAACCACAGTTACCAGTTTTTTTTACTGTAAAAAAAGTATTTTTTTCTTTTCTTTTTCTTTTTTTTTTTTTTTGTAGACTAAGTTAAGCATAGATAAATATATCAGCACAATGCAGTGACAAGCTTGCTGGGCATTTCTTAACCTTTTCATCATAGGGTTGTTATGATTGCTTCTTGATGAGGATGTATTGTTGGCTATGTTGAGAAATAACTAGTGGCACAGCACCACAGGAGGCAGCAAAAAACACCCAATTGACATTCGATTTCCTCTTATTTTTGTTGTAAAGTGCTTCAGGATACAAGGCAGATGATGCCTCAGGGGCACCACCATCTAAAAGTGTACATATGGCCAGTGGCAGGGCAGTGCAGACACTATTCAACCTCAACACAGGGGTGTAAACACACAATGTGCCCCTGGACATAAAGTCTCACCACTCTCCGTATCTAGAAAAAATGATGAAATATTATCTGTCAGGTGTTGAAGGGGACTGAAGCGTCTATGTGGATATCAGGTTAGAAGTGGTTTCTTCATTGTACCGCTGGAGTCTGCTGAGGATCAGACCTCTCAGTCATACACACAATTTATCATGGTTACACCAGGAAATGTGAATTTGATTGACATTGCTGAACCTCACTTATGACAAGGACGATTACAACTGACATATGATTGGCAGTTTACACGGATGTATCATTCATCCGCAATAACTGAAAATAACAAAAGAAAATAAAAAGAAAACAATGTGACAGCGCATGCTGTGCAGCAAGAATAAGATTTGAGAGATGTTTAATGTGTATGCAAATGCGCATGAAAAATACACAATGGTGCCATGACTCACCTATAAACATGTTTTTAATTCAAATTAATTGCCATTGTGGGGTAGCCGTCCAGAGATTGTAATTGAAGAGAAAAAAAAGTGTCTCAAAAAAAGAAACATGTCCAATGTATATGAACTAACTAAATTAAAAAGGTCATCTCAAATTTTGTTGAATAAAATGCAAAATGCAAAAATAAACAAAAAGAGTTTTTACAGTGTAGTTTTAATTTTTTGAATCATGAATATTATGATCAAGAATATTATATTCAAAAATATTTTTTCTACGTTTTAAATACATTCTTTTTTATGTATTGTTATTTTTGTGCACAGGAGTGTATTCAAGATGGTTACTTTGTTTATATCACTTGACAGACATTAAAAAGTTTCTAAACTTTCTGTTTTCTAACTTTGCAGACTTTTTCACAAACTGCAACATTACACACTAAAGAAGGTTGAAAATGTAAAAAAGCATAATAGGTACTCTTTAAATCTGTAAAACCTTTGTTGCTACCATATTACAATTCATCCCCTCAGATGAGCAGAGCTGTTGATGAGGTCAAATCATCAGAGCCGCTTGCTATAAATTGCATTACGGATCAATGTGAGTCGCAGGCTGATGAATCAATACCGGCGCCAAAACAATATAATCATGTTGGCTCGTTGGGCATTTTAAAACTACTGCCATTTATCTGGCTAAAAGTATTGGCCGTCACATGGGCTTTTTTCATCTACATGCAATCAGAAAGAAACAAACTGACAAACATTTTTTTGTTGTTTTTTTTTAAATGGCAATACAGTTGAGAGAGCATGAAATGACTTGGCAAGCCATTTCATTTTAATAGTAACATCAGACACAAAACATTACTGCTAGTCATTTGTAGGTGGTATTAGGGCAGGAGTAGGCAAAATCGGTCCACTGTCCTGCAGAGTTTAGCTCCAACCCTGATAAAACTCACCTGCCTCTAGCCTTCTACAAAACCACTGAAAGGCAAGCTTGCAACCTTTAGCCAAAAAAGCGTAACAGCTAATGCTAACGCTCCGCCTCTGGCGGTACGCAGGGAAGGAGACCAGAGGCTGTTTTGGAGGTCAATGGATGAGAGGCTTCACTATGCTGATTAAACAACTTTTGAGGGGAAATAGCTAATCATTTCATTAATCGACAGACTGTTTGCTAAACATCAGCATGTTTTACACTAAATAATACTTCGTTGGGAACTATATGTAGATTTTAGCTTGATAAAAATGTATTTTTTAAGAGAAAGCAGACTAGAGAATGTTGCGACTGATGTCACTGCCATTACATGATAGGCTGAGAGGTGCACGTGATTAAATTAGCCGTTACACTTTCTCCAATGGTAAGATATACAGACCCCTATATCATCTCCCTATAATATACAATCTCTGCCTTCTAGTAATCCTGAATTAACTGATTAGCTGGTTCAGGTGTGTTTGATTAGGGTTGGGGCTAAACTCTGCAGGACAGTGGCCCTCCAGGACCGAGTCTGCCCACTCCTGTATTAGGGGGCGGGATATTCTCATTCTAGAGAACATTTGATTGAATAAAAATTGTGTAGGAAGAGTCATCAATATTTTGTCCTTTTGTGACTGTAAACTAGCCTGGATGCCAGCCGAACTTAGCCCCGCCCACAACATTTTGAGGTCGGGGAGTTCGGTCTGGACTCGATCCGTAGAGGAGTAATTATGCCCGAACAGAAACTGTTCGGACCAATCACATTGTCAGGGCGATGATTGACAGATTATCACCAGAAACGTAATCAGCCACGTCATCAAAGAGCGCTTGGAGTTTGATTGAGAAGCGATCTAATCAATCAGAACTCCGCATCCGCTATTTTGTCCAACAAAGCAGTCAGGAGTTAGAAGATTAACATCGGTGGAGTTAAACTTGAAAAATTGTGCATATTGACATCTTTTTGCGTTTGAAACAACATTCATTCTCATGTTCATTCATGTTTATTTGACGCTATAAATGGACTAGTAGTAAGAGATGATCGGTTAACGACCTGAGCTGAGGCGCTACAGCAATCTGT
Source organism: Chanodichthys erythropterus (assembly GCF_024489055.1). Lineage (NCBI taxonomy): Eukaryota > Metazoa > Chordata > Actinopteri > Cypriniformes > Xenocyprididae > Chanodichthys > Chanodichthys erythropterus. The sequence continues at coordinate 11,653,315 of NC_090238.1, read as the reverse complement.
CACGATCATGGTCACAACACATTAAAGAGCCACAAAACATTTTTTATTGTTTGAATTTTTTTAATAACTACACAGTTTGAAAGCTGGAACTTTGTTTAATATCATAAGTAACCTGCTCTGTCTCGCTCCGCGATGTATTTTCCACTCTGTGTGGCGTGACAGCGCCACGGCTTGTCGGACAAAGCAACAGTAACTAAGGGGGCCGAGTCTTTGCGAAAGGTCAATTAGTTTACAACAATAATGGCTGCTGTTGAAGAACTGAGATGTGTAGATTCCGCCATTGCGTCCGTTATAGAAGATATCGACAGCGCATTAATTTTAAAAGAGAAACAGAGGACCGCGATCAAGGCATTTGTAGATGGGAATTCTACGGGATCCTACGGGATTCGGCAAAAGTTTGATTTATCAGTTGGCCCCAATGGTCGCTAAGAAGAGTTCTGTTGACAACTATGCGTCGCTCAACATACGTCACTTACTCTGTAGCTCTGATTGGTTGTAGGTCTATCCAATTGAGGTCTTTCCTGGATCGGTTGAAATACGCCCCCATAATCAAAGCCCAATGGAGCAGTATCAGACTCATATTCGAACTAGAATTGAGTATGACCACGTCAGGCTAACTGTAAACCCTCTTTTAGCATTAAAAAACTACTGTTGGGATTTAATAAAGACACGCAGTGCAAAATTAGCGGTGAAAAGGTGTGGACTGAATTGTTTTTGCGGCTGACCTTATTGCATATGCATTTGTAGGAGTTTCCTTTTCAGATGCAACATTTATGGGAGGAGAGTATTTAAATGAATCACACAACGTGATTTACTAATGTTTGCGCTAGTCAATTTACTGGTATTTGCGCCATTATTTAACGCTCAAAAAAAGCATGTCTTAACTCATTTTGCGACATGGCTGCAATTGTTGCTGCTAATGTGTGTAAAATATGTGAACGTGTGTCAGATTACATGTAACAGTTTGCATCTGTGTCGACCCGCACCTAATGAGCATCAGCTCTGCTTATTTGCGACCCAACGCTAATTTGCACTGCTCTTGGTAGATTGTGTTGGCAGAGCATTCACGAGCATTTACACCTGAATGCTCGCTCTATCATTGCTGATGTCTTTCCTATATATATATATATATATATATATATATATATATATATATATATATATATATATATATATATATATATATATATATATATATATATATTTATAGGAAAGACATTAGCAATGATAGAGCGAGCATTCAGGTGTGTGTTAACACAATGCCAAGGAGGAAAGACATCAGCAATGACTGGGAAGGATTAAACAGCCATTTCCAAACAATTTGAAGTCCATCATTCTACAGTGAGGAAGATTATTCACAAGTGGAAGACATTCAAAACAGACACCAATATTCCCAGGACTGGACGATCCAACAAATTCACCCCAAGGTCAGACTGTGTAATGCTCAGAGAAATTGCAAATAACCGAAGAGCAACACTTCAGACTCTACAGGCCTCAGTTAACATGTTAAATGATAAAGTTCATGACAGTACAATTAGAAAAAGACGGAACAAGTATGGCATGTTTGGAAGGGTTGCCAGGAGAAAGACTTTTCTTTCTAGAAAGAACATGATAGCACGGCTTAGGTTTGCAAAGTAGACTTTTGGAATAAAATTCTTTGGACAGACAAGACCAAAGTGGAGATTTTTAGCCATAATGCACGGCACCAAGTTTAATAAAAACCAAACAGAGCATATCAGAACAAACACCTCATACCAAAAATTCAATCATGCGGGTGGAGGGGTGATGATTTTTGGCTTGTTTTGCCGCCACAGGACCTGGGCACTTTGCAGTTGACCATGAACTCCTCTGTATACCAAAGTATTCTAGAGTCAAATGTGAAGCCATTTCCGACAGCTAAAGCTTGGCCAAAAATGGATCATGCAACTGGACAATGATCTGAAATCTACAACAGAATGGCTGAAAAAGAAAAGAATCAAGGTGTTGCAATGGCCCAATCAAGTCTAGACCTCATCCCGACTGAAAAGCTGTATTGAGAACTGTGCAAAGACACATGCCCACAAACCTCAATGAACTGAAGCAACATTGTAAAGAATAATGGGCCAACATTCCTCCAGAATGATGTGAGAGACCGATAAAGTCATACAGAAAATGATTACTTTAAGGTATTGCTGCTAAATGTGGATCTATGAGCAACTGAATCATAGGGTGTCCCTAGTTTGTCATCCATGACTTTTCCATCTTGGCTTTATTTTTGTTAAATAAATAATGACACAGTGTGATATGTCATGTGTTGTTGTTCATCTGAGGTTTGCCAAGGACCAGATGTTTTTTTTATTATGTCTTGATACAGAAAACTATGGAATCCAATAGGCTGTGAGATTGTTAATGTTTTTTTTATTTATTTATTTTTAAAAAGGTCTCTTCTGCTGACTAAGGCTGTATCTAAAAAAGTAAAAATATTATCATTAATTATTATATAAATATTGTATTATTTTCTATTTTAATATATTGAATAATATTTTATATTATATATAAAATATAATTTATTCCTGTGATGCAAAAATAAAACATTATACACTACTGGTCATTAAGAGTTTTTTTTTTTTTTTTTTTTTTAAGAAATTAAAGAAATAAATACTGAATGCAATAAATCCTTAAAAAAAAAAAAAAAAAAATACACAACTGTTTTCAACATTGATAATAATAAGAAATGTTTATTGAGCATGATTTCTGAATGATATATCAGAATGATTTCTGAAGGATCATGTGACACATATATATAAATATATGTGACAATAATATAAATATATATTATTCTTGTTGCAGTATAAGAATCAACCTTATGTCTTACAAACTGTTTTAAAAAATGAACTCTGGGAATTTTGGAGCATTTTCTTGTTGAATAAACATTAGCATCCCTCATGCGCTACAAATGACTTGAGGAAAATTACAAAGTACAGCAGCCTTTTTATCATCTTCAACTCATTTGCATGCAGCATTTGTTAATTTTATTCCAATACTTCATTCTGACTTGATAGTCCAAAAAAAGAAGTAAAAAAAAAGAGAGATGATGAACCAAATTTCCTTACAAGATGTTCCATTCCAATATAAGAGTACAAAAGAGCTACAAATACAAGTAAATGTTTTCCCTTCCTTTTGAAATTCAGCACAAACCAAAATGGCAGATTTTTGTTTTACCTGGGCTCACTTAACATTGATTTAAAAAAGAATTGCAGAAAAAAGAACTGATGATTGTTTTTATCGCCAATACCACAATCGAAGCATTCAGAAGGAATATAGCCATTAGAGCACTGTACATATAAACATTTAACGTCTATAGATCACATTAGCCTGCTTTATTGGCATCATCACCTGTTTACAAATGAAACAATCTAGTTTTTATGTGCTAAAATCGTTCCCTTTCTTGACATGAGAGTCGATGTTCTGAATCTGATACATATATGTGAGCAATCTCCATTGCGCTCTGCAGTTCTTTCTATCTGGGTAAAGGCCGTTTTTGCTGATAGAGAAACACTCTTGTGGAAAATTGGAATGCTGGGTATTTGTGGGGGCGATATCTGTTACTAATTAAAACTGAACAGTTTGAGTGCCAGAAGACATATCTCAGTATGACTTGTTACACTTGAGGAGGGCAAATGTGAGACTTGTAAGTCAGCATTTATTACCAAAGATCATTTGAGTGATTAAAACAGTGCTTCACTTATGGGATTGGGTTATTTTTTGACTGTACACTGAATATTCTGACTTGTTTGACTCACCTCGACCTCATGTTTTAAGGATTTGTGCTTCATGTGGCATTGAGAGACATGTTGATTAGTGTGGAATATTCACTAACAAGCCCACATTTATTGGGCTTAAAATAAATGCATGACTGGACTTTAAAATGGAATGATGGATTTTTATAAGCTGCTTATCCATATTATATTGTGGTCTGATCCAGTGGTTTTTATTTATTTGGAATTTATTATTTTTTTTTTTTTTAATGATCTGGATCTCGAATAATTCATTAAGGTAACCAAGTCTTTAATACAACTGGTCTGAGCAGATTTTGCGTTTTGCAGGCCAGCTATCATTGGTTATCCCCCTGAACTGAATAACCATATTGATCGCATTCAGAAAGCAACTGTCGGTGTGTTTTCAGGTCCATGGATGTTGTGCAAAGCTGTAGGCCGTGTGCATTTAGCAGTGGATGTTTTAATGAAAGATGAGTATCTGTTTCTCCCCAGGCGGTCTCCGTGGTAATAAGCATTTTCACTTAAAATAAAGTGGGGTATTAATCTTCACCGCATCCTCTCTGTTATGTGTGCAAATTACTTGTCTGCCATAAACATATTACAGTAATTTTGTAGTGAAAAATAAAATATGCTGAGGATGAAAAGCCATTTCTTATACCATGCAAAACCTCAGATTATGCAGTGCAAAGGGTTTTATTAAATAATATACATATTACATATATATATACTCTGTGCTTCTCGACTGGTTTTGCTTCAGGACCTGGATTGTCCTGACGACGATAAATTGTGATCCAACAAAGTATCAAAGCTGTTTATTGTACAAAAGTAAACAAAATGATGAAAATATTGAATTTATTAAAATTATGATGAATAAACACTGTACTACATATTATATTAGGCAGCTAAATATGTGAAACAAGATGAATTTTAACCAAAAAAGAGGTAGACTTGCTTCTGCAATGATGTTGAGTTTAGCTTAGACTCAATAGTTTTACTAGTTGTATGACAGTATGTATATCGATTTTTTACAGGTAAATGGAGCAGGTATAGGCTAAACAATACATGCTCATTTACATGGATGATGCAAGATCACATGACATATATTGGATCATAAATTTCTCTGTTTTATAAATGTGCACATTTTATTACCATTATAAAGCAGTCATGGTTCACGACTGATTGTTAATGTGTTGGTATAGCTGACACATAACGTTCTTTGAGCAATGAGGCTAGATTTTACGAGAAAGAATAGAGATGTTCAACATGGCGAACAAATTAAGATCGTAATGAGGATGAGAGGATCAGTGTTTTAATTGTGTGTAAAGAATGAATTTTGATAAGGGTACGTGTCATTAAGAAAGAGAGCTACAGTGGTATTGTACAGTAGCTCTCACATCTGATATCACTGATAGAAACACTGGGGAATGGCTCTTATGCGGTTTTTGTCTTCTTTTTTTTTCTTTTTCCAATTTGTTAAATCTGAAGTATTATGCAAACCCATGCCATGGCATAAGCCAATGCTTGATTAACCATCAAAACAAGCACAATAATCCTGGATTAAGCTAATGAATCCTACAGTGCTTTTTGTGTGCTGTTTTTCTTCCTCCAAAGATCATGTCTTTGCAATGTCAGGTATTTGTAGTGTTATAGTCATATGATTTTTATGTTTTGTGATATTAAATTGCCTTTGTATGTTTTGCATTTTCAGTTTTTTGTTTCAGTTAAATATCAATAAAAATGAATTTAGTTTGGTTTTGGTAATATTTGAGTTAATTTATTTTAAAATATCTGGCTAATGATTGCAGACTTGTGACATTGTTAAAGGGGCTATATGTAAGAATCTTCATGTAGTAATCGCTTTTTTATTACCAATGTGTGAACAGCTTGTAATGAAACTTAAAAGATGAGACCTTCCCTTACTTTCTAGGTAATCTATGAAAGCCTTTAGACTGATTTTTATGTGAAGGACTGAGGACAATTTACCAGGAAAATCAAAAGAATGTGGCATTCACACACACTCGTGAGAGCCTCTCTTCCGTTCTATGACACATGAAATTAAAGGGATAGTTCACCCAAAAATGTAAATTTAAAGTTGTGTATTAGAGGTAAAAGAATGATATAAATACTGTTCGGTTTCTCGCACAAACCGATCGTTTCGTGTATTAGGACATCAATGTGTCGTCACGAGCCGCAGGGTTTCATTTGGATTTGTCTGTGCATGTTTTTTTTTTTACTCTCATAGATTATGTTACCATTGCCATGCATTATACGACTGACAGACTGCAACGGTTGGACTTAAAAAATCATCATTTGTGTTCTACTGAAGAAACAAAAGTCACCTACATCTTGGATGCCCTGGGGGTAAGCAGATAAACATCATATTTTCATTTTTGGGTGAACTATACCATTAATGTTTATACAATGTTCAGGATAATGCCGAAAGAGCTATTCTGTACTATAATGTCAATGTGTCATGCAAAGAAAAGGGATTAATTCAAACTATAGTCTTACATAGCTGGATATGTATAGCAGGGATGTCCAAACTTGGTCCTGGAGGGCTACTGTCCTGCAGACTTCAGTTCCAGCTTGTCTCAACACACCTGCGTGGAAGTTTCTAGAATGCATAGTAAGACCTTGATTAGCAGGATTGGACACCCCCCTGGTCTATAGTCTCAAATATACAGTACTTTAGAATCAAACTATCATAACAGTGTAATTTTAATGACCTCATCTGTCAACAAGATGTCAGTACAGAGCTAGTGAAAACATACACATTGCTATAGATGCTTTCTTAACTGCTGCTTTCTCACTACTGTCATTTTTGTAGTGTGTTTATTTTGTTTTTGAGCGGAAATTGCACAGCACGTATCTTTTGTTTCAAATCAGTGGTTCGGAGCGCATATCAAACTGCCAAAGTCACTTGATTTCAGTAAACGAGGCTTTGTTACATCATAAATGTATCGAAATTTCAATACAATTCAGTTGAATATACGCTCCAAACCACTGATTTGAAAAAAAAGATTCGTAAAGCTTCGAAGCTTCATGAAGCAGTGTTTTGAAATTGCCCATCACTAGATATTGTTGAATAAAGTCGTTACTTTGTTTTTTTGGTACACAAAAAGTATTCTTGTCGCTTTATAACATTAAAGTTGAACCACTGTAGTTACATGAACTGTTTTAAATACGTCTTTAGTATTCTGGGCATTGAAAGTGTTAATTGTCTTGCTGGCAATGCAGGCCTCACTAAGCCATCGGATTTCATCAAAAATATCTTAATTTGTGTTCCGAAGATGAAAGAAGGTCTTATGGGTGTGGAACGACATGAGGGTGAATAATTAATGACAGAATTTTCATTTTTGGGTGAACTAACCCTTTAAGATCTTTTTTTTAAACTAGCGTGCGTGACGTGCACAATGCCTTCCCCCGCCCCCAAACCAGTTCAGCGGAAATCCCGCCCTGGAGCCGTTTCTAAAGATTTCATTGGCCATGTCAATCACAGTAATGATTTCCTACACCAAACACTGATCCCTAAACTTACCCCTCACTGTAGCCTCAGCCAATGAAATTGGTTGCAGGGGCAGCATTTCGGCTGAACTGGTTCTTTTTTCTCTCTGAGACGCATAAAGACTCAAACAAAAAATTGCATAGGAGAAATTATTAAGATGTGAAATTGATGGACCGCTTATTTCTTGCTGTTTTTGGAGTTCTGCATGGTGAAATTCAGTTGACTTTAAGTTTGATTGTTGTATATGTGCATCGCAGAGCTTTTTGCAGAAAAATCTAAAGTTCTGTCTTGATTTTAATTTTATGCTTCCTATTTTTGGCATATACAGTAAAGCAGAGTTTCAGTACACAAACTCCAGGCTGGTACCCTTACTAGGAGAAACCTGGAAAAACTATTTATTTATTTTTTTCCACCTGAGCTATTTTCTTGCTTTAAATTCTCTAAAGGTGCCCCAGGGCATCTTGGACAATCAATATGTGAGCAACAACACCACAGCTTTATGAATACTTAAAAAAATCCTTAAATAAATTCTAGGATGCAAGAAAGCATAAATCAAAATAGGAGCTTCAGAAGTGTGATCGAGTGAGGCAGAATGAAACTCTTATCGCTGACTTGCGTCCTGCACCCAGCTTCACTACAGAAGTAACAGATATGGATGAGGTCAACATACTGGAGCATTGCTTGAGGGTTTAAAAAGCACAATATTCCATTGGGACATAAAGAATGGCAAAAAGAAAAGGCTCCTACTGTTCAACATTGTCAGCTCTATCTGTAGATAAATAAAATACTTTTTTCATTTTTCCTCCTACAGTTTGTAGGCTAGAAATTGTCAGCACAAATCAGAATAGGCTAATAATAATAATAATAATAATAAAACTATTTATTTATTTAATGTTTTTTTTTTTATATACAGAATGTCAGTCTAACTTCAGAGTTATAAAAACAACTCTAACCTCTATTTAAAAAAAAGAACAGCATATCTCACAAGAGCTGTGGTGACAAAGGTGTCTGTCGCATTAACCTTGAGAGTGTAGGCGACTTGGCTAGATGTGGGATCGACGTTACAGAACGAAGGTGGGAAGGCGACATCTTGACTCATTTCCACACCTGCTCGATATGTTCTCTTTGATTCGCTAATCTGGACATGTATAATACTGGCACAATTTTCCATTTTAAATAACTGATAGAACTCCCATCTCAGTAAGGAGCAGGAATGCTCCTACATCAGTCTTTATGCTTTGCATGTAATTATGCCCATAACAGACAGTAAAAGGTCATTATGAAGATAAAAAGACATTTGATGTCTAAAATAGGTGCTGAGAATATCTAAACTATGCTTTTAATAAACTATTTTAGAACTAAGTGGGCTTTCTATGAATAATAGAACAATACAAGTTGTTCTATCTTTTAAACCATAGACTCAGCAGACAAGAAAATTGCTTGATTTAAAATTGAAATAGCCTTTTTTTTTCCTTTAACCTGTTTTCTTTTTTCAGAACACATCATTTTCATCACTTTCCACTCATGCAAATGGTATTTTTATTTATTTATTTATTGCCATTTTGCATGAAATTCAGTATTTGTATTTAGTGTGTTCCTGTTTGTAAGAACGTCACTATAATGAAAGTTTTGGCAAGCTTGCACTGCGTGATTGACAGCTTCAGCCATTATAAAGACAGCGTTCTTTGAAGTAAAAATACTAGGATTGTTCATTTTGAATTTAACTCGTTAAAAATGAAATATGTTACTTATAGTTTTGCGGGGTTCTTGCTGATTCCAGAGCAGTTGATTTCTGATCTTTGAGCAAATCGCTGGTAAGATGTACAGTACAAACATGTACAGTACACCTACTTTAGATCCACTCGCTGCTCATTGACTGAACACCATTGGGCGGGACAACTATGTGATGATGTAAAAGTAGGCGTTGTTGTCTTGCTCCAGAGGCAGCCATATGCAAATGATTTTGCCCCTGTGACACCACATGCTATCTCTGTTCCAAAAAAGCTTTTTTTGCAGCTTTGTTTTGTTTTTGTTTTTTTTTTTATTTTATTTTAATTGTTCTTTGTCTACTAATAACTGTTCAATAAATAAAAAGATTTTTTACAGTTTGATAGTGTGTGTGTGTGTATACATATATATATATATATATATATATATATATATATATATATATATATATATATATATATATATATATATATATATATATATATATATATATATATATATATATATGTATATATATATATGTATATATATATATGTATATATATATATATATATATATATATATATATATATATATATATATATATATATATATATGTCACAGACACGTCAGGTTCCAACGTCACCCAATCACAGCGCGCACCATCTCCAGAATACTGATCACCGCCACCTGCACCTCATCACTCCCCTCATAAAACACTCACACTCACAGCACTCCACGTCCGGTCTCGTTGCATACCATACCAGTTTATGCTTACCTCAAGGACTCCTCTTCGCATACCTACCTGTCTCCATTGTGTCGATTCCCATTGTGTTCCTCGTCTGCCTCGTGAGTGTGTTCCCGTCAGCTTCCAAGTGCTCCAACGATCTCCAGTCTCCAGCGTCTAACTCCCTGCAAAGAAAAGGACAGTAACTATTCCAAGTATTCCCAGTTCAAGTCATTCTACTACCAGTTCTCTCACCTGTTTCATTCTCCTTGCTCTCCTGTGGTCAAAATAAAGACTTTGTTAAGTTATACCTGTGTCTGTCCTCCGTCTACTGTAACAGAAGACCGGACCTACACCGCTGACCCAGGATGAGCCAACCCGATCCCTTTCAGGATTTGGTGGATGCGCTTCAGCGCACGTTAACAACTCAACCATCGCCACCATCTCCAGTTCCTCCATCTTCACCTGCACCAGCACCAGCTAGCCCCACAGAGCACGTCAACACTCCTCCTTCACTGCCGCCGTACGCCAGTCCCATGGCCTAAGCGCCCTACTCAGGATCGGCAGAGGATTGCAGCGGATTCCTGCTGCAATGCACACTGGTCCTGGAGATGCAGCCGCACCTGTACCCGAGTGATACTGCCAAAATAGCGTTCATTATCTCTCAGCTCAGCGGCAAAGCATTAAAATGGGCCGATTCCATCTGGTCCCAGCAGGGCGCTGTAACCCAATCCTACTCGTCGTTTATTTCCCACTTCCGGGAGGTATTCGGGAAACCCATCACAGACTCTTCAGCTGGTGAGAAACTCTATAATTTGAGACAAGGCTCCATGTCTGTTTATGATTATGCTTTGCAGTTCAGAACGCTTGCAGCCCTCAGCGGATGGAACGAACAAGCCCTGATAACGAACTACCGGCAAGGATTGGAACCTCGGGTGCGGTTGCAACTCGCTGCATGCGAGGACAACATCGGCCTAGAAAAGTTCATCCAGCTCTCCATCCGCTGCGCCACTCGCATGCAGGCGTGCCTCCAAGAGCACCAGGACCAGTTCTTCTCCACCGTGCCACTCTGCCGATCCGAACCCGTCAGCACTCCAGAACCAGCTCAAGAACCCATGGAAGTAGAAAACTCTCGTCTATCCTATAAAGAACGTCGCCGCCGCCTCACCCTTCGTCTCTGTCTCTACTGTGGTGAACCGGGGCATGTGATTGCTGCATGCCCCACACGACCGCCGCGACCCCTGGTGAGTGCCATTATTCCTGCTACTCATAAGATGAAACCACTCACTACTGCCGTCAATCTTACTGCCGCCAATGTTTCACTTCAGCAACACCCCTTCAGCGACGTATTTTGCCCTCAGCGGGCTTCCAAGGATTACATCAAGGAAGCCCTCGCCCAAGGTTACATCAGGCCGTCTACTTCCCCTGCTGCTTCCAGTTTCTTCTTTGTGGCTAAAAAGGACGGAGGTTTGCGGCCCTGTATTGACTACCGTGCACTCAACAAGATTACAGTAAAGTTCCGTTACCCCCTTCCTCTCGTCCCAGCTGCCCTAGAACATCTCCGTGGTGCCACTGTGTTCACGAAGCTGGACCTCCGCAGTGCGTATAACCTCATCCGGATACGTGAGGGGGACGAGTGGAAGACTGCCTTCATCACCCCTACTGGCCACTACGAGTACTTGGTCATGCCGTATGGACTAGTCAACGCCCCCTCCGTATTCCAGGACTTCATTCATGAGGTGCTCCGGGAGTTTCTCCATCGGTTTGTCCTGGTCTACATAGACGACATTCTCATCTACTCCCGGAGCCAGGCCGAACATCGCTTACACGTTGCGGAGGTCCTCACCCGCCTTCGCCAATACCATCTGTTCCTCAAGGCCGAAAAATGCACATTCCATCAACCCTCCGTTTCGTTCCTGGGATATAACATCGACCACAGTGGCATCCGGATGGACGAGAGGAAGGTGGAATCCATTACCAACTGGCCAGAACCCACCAGCATTAAAGAACTCCAGCGCTTCCTCGGTTTCTCAAATTTCTACAGAAGATTCATCAAAGGTTACAGCTCTATCGCCCATCCACTTACCAGCTTACTCCGCAACCAGCCCAAGTCTCTGTCCTGGACCCCGGCAGCCACCAACGCCTTCAACCAGCTCAAAGAAGCCTTTACCACCACTCCCTTACTCGTACACCTTGACCCAGAGAAACAATTCACTGTTGAAGTGGACGCATCGATCACCGGAGTGGGAGCGGTGTTATCGCAGCAGCAGGGCACCCCAAGTAGACTCCATCCATGCGCCTTCTTCTCCCGCAAGCTCAGCCCGGCGGAAGTCAACTATTCCATCAGGGACAGGGAACTTCTAGCGATCAAGCTTGCTTTGGAAGAGTGGAGGCATTGGCTGGAGGGAGCCAAGCATGCGTTCTTGGTATTAACAGATCACAAAAACTTGGAGTACCTTCGCTCTGCGAAAAGACTGAACCCTAGACAAGCTCGCTGGGCCATGTTTTTCTCCCGCTTTAACTACACATTCTCCTTCCGTCCTGGTACGAAAAATGTGAAAGCGGATGCTCTCTCACGTCTGCATGCCCCAGAAGAAAAGACTGAGGAACCTGAACCCATTATTCCTAGCTCCCTCATTGTGAGTCCCATTACGTGGTCAGAAGAGACCATTCCCTCCTCCAATGCCTCCACTAACCCTCCGCCGGGCTGTCCACCAGGCTTGCTCCATCTTCCACGGACACGACGCACTCCCACCATTCACTCAGCCCACACGTCACTTGGCACTGGTCACCGGGGGGCCAATGAGACCCTCTCGTTGCTGAAAGAACACTTCTGGTGGCCAGGGATGGCAGCCGACGTCAGAAGGCACGTGCAGGGCTGTAGGGAGTGTGCCATCTCCAAGTCTACAGATACTTCGGAATTCCGGTTTACTGTCACAGACATGTCAGGTTCCAACGTCACCCAATCACAGCGCGCACCATCTCCAGAATACTGATCACCGCCACCTGCACCTCATCAGCAGCTCCATAAAACACTCACACTCACAGCACTCCACGTCCGGTCTCATTTGCATATCATACCAGTTTATGCTTACCTCAAGGACTCCTCTTCGCATACCTACCTGTCTCCATTGTGTCGATTCCCATTGTGTTCCTCGTCTGCCTCGTGAGTGTGTTCCCGTCAGCTTCCAAGTGCTCCAACGATCTCCAGTCTCCAGCGTCTAACTCCCTGCCAAGAAAAGGACAGTAACTATTCCAAGTATTCCCAGTTCAAGTCATTCTACTACCAGTTCTCTCACCTGTTTCATTCTCCTTGCTCTCCTGTGGTCAAAATAAAGACTGTGTTAAGTTATACCTGTGTCTGTCCTCCGTCTACTGTAACAATATATATATATATATATATATATATATATATATATATATATATATATATATATATATATATATAATTTTTTTTTTATTGATGATGAGGATGTTTCTATGGAAATTGCAGGATGTAATGATACAAAGAACTCTTATATGCCAAGAGACCAAGGAAATTTGATTTCTCATGTCATGACCCCAAATAGTTTTTTGCAATTGAAACAGTCACTGTACATTTATATGCCTATTAAAGGGTTAGTTCACCCAAAAATGAAAATTCTGTCATTAATTACTCACCCTCATGCCGTTCCACACCCGTAAGCCCTTCGTTCATCTTCGGAACACAAATTAAGATATTTTTCTTGAAATTTATTTATTTATTTGGAACCCCATTAGCTTCCACGAGTGGTCGCTAATCTTCCTGGGGTCCATTTTACAAAATAAAAACATTATATACAATCACATCACACTTTTTACAATATGTTATCAAAAGAATAAATACAATTAAAAAAATTCAGAAATCCGATGGTGAGGCCTGCATAGCCAGCAATGACATTTCCTCTCTCAAGATCCATTAATGTACTAAAAACATACTTAAATCGGTTCATGTGAGTACAGTGGTTCAATGTTAATATTATATAGCGATGAGAATATTTTTGGTGCACCAAAAAAGCAAAATAACGACTTATATAGCGATTTCAAAACACTGCTTCAGGAAGCTTCAGAGCGTTATGAATCTTTTGTGAATCGCGTGTCAAACCACCAAACTGCTAAAATCACATGACTTTGGAGCTCCGAACCGCTGATCCAACATGCTGATTCATAATGCTCCGAAGCTTCCTGAAGCAGTGTTTTGAAATCGGCCATTTTTTTTTTTTTTTTTTTGTGGAACGGCATGAGGGTGAGTAATTAATGACATTATTTATTTTTGGGTGAACTAACCCTTTAATATTTTTCTTTTTTTTTTATAAGGTTTCAAATATATCTTTATAGTGGAATAGAAAAAATATGCACAAATGTATAATATAAATAATTCGCAAATATTTTCACACTTCTAAAATGGTGCAATATACATTATATGGTGCAGTATGCGTAAATACTTTCACGCTTTGAACGCTTTCAATACACATGCGGAAATTTACATGTACAGTATGTGTAAATGTTATGTATATATACCTAGGAGTAATAAGATCAGGCTGTAATATGACTGTGAGTGATTTTGCTATTCTATGATTTGTCTCTGCCAACATACAGGGATTTAATGAAAAAAAAAAAAAAAAAATATGCACTGGAGACCATGTCTGAAATTGTAGACATTCTAAGCAAATTAGACTCATGCAGTAATTCATCTTGTTCATGATATGATGCATATTGCACTGCCTCAATGTATATACGAACACTTTCCCCTTCACTATGTCATCAGAATGTGACATCTTATTTTTATCGGCAATGCATTTAATGTGAAGCCCACTATTAACATTAGATCAAACAGGAACGCCCATACAACTGACAACACAAACAAACATGAAATCCCTGTGTGTATGAACAGAGCATTAGACAATCAAAAGGTCTTGTGCAATTGACCATAGGTCATAAGGTCAAATCTTAGGCGATATATGCTCAATAGCATTTCCTAACATCTTCTCTGATGGGAACTAAAGCCCTGATGCAGAATCATTAAATGCAGTGCAGACGTACTCTGCGGTCCCCTGTGTTTCTTTATGAGTTCTTAAGTGAATGATTGGAGGATTATTTTTGGAGAAAATGAGTTGAAATGTTACATTTTTGCTTGGGTGTGGTGGTTGCATGAAAAACCATGATATTTGGGATGTTGTTGTCTTAGTAAGCTATCTTAAACCAACCTCCTGGGCAAAACTGAGGCTTCAAAGGCTCCACTATATTACAAACTAACTTGATGCCTTCTCAGCAGGCTGGAAAATGATTAAGTAAAGTGAAGAGTCAAAAGTGCAACATATATATATTTTTTTAGGGGGACAGAATGGTCCAAATTGTCCCATTCAGAGGCTACCTTGAGGTCTTGACATGGAGTGGAGGGGGAAAGGGACGCTAGGGAATGAGGTGGCAAAATTGGGGAAAAAACAACAGCTATGTGTCAACAGTATGCAACTCAGAGCTTAATTGCTGAGCAATAGCACATTTCTGTGGCTCTCGGGAGACCGGGGTTGTGTTATTAGATGGTAATGTGTGGTGATTGAGAGTTCCAACAAGAATAATTCTGCCTTGGGGCATCTTCCTTCTCCCGTTTAATTCCCTAGGCGAACCTCAGCGGGGTAATTTGGAGGAGCCCAATAGATGGCTCAGCTCATTACAGTGGCTTTTGCTGGGCGAATTCTATGCTGAAAACTCGATGGCCAGGGTCTACCAGGCAGGGACGTATTGATCCGCTGCCAAGATGCGTAATATCACCTCCTGTGGGCAGATTTCGCAGTCACCAGCTCTTGATCTTGCAGAAGTTCCTAAGAGTCTTCTCCTGTTTTATAACAACCTGACAAGAGGCAGACGCTTTAACTTCTGTAATTAATCTGTTAATGAGAAATTTAGTCACACATTTGCTTGTGTGTGTGTGCATGTTTCTTGTCTGTTTTTTGTTTTTTTTCATTTTGAGCATCCAGTCTTGAGACGTCTTTGAGCATCTGCAACATGACTGCTAATAACAAACTGGGCATGACCCCCTTTATTGCCCAAGGGTGGAAAGAATTAATGTGGCAGACTTTCGCATGCCAGAAAAATTTCATCGAGAGGCACTCTCAATGTTTTGTCGTCCTGGTTTCTGACTCCGGGACGTGTTCGACTAATTAAGCGAAAATTACAGTGAGGCTGTTACTCAAAGGCCCTTTTGTGCCAGAGCATTTCACGCCTTGCATTTTAATTGTAATGCATTATCCAGTGACTTACCTCTGTTTGAAGGCCATGTCTAATTACAGATGCGGTCACTGTAAGATTCAGTGACGGTAAGCAATTAATCTTTCATTTAAATCATGATTGATAATAGAAAATCTTGATTTTTATTTATGAAAATTTATTATGTGTAAAGGGGTGCTTGATTATGATTTCACTTTTTAACTTTAACTAGTGTGTAATATTGATGTCTGAGCATAAACAACATCTGTAAAGTTACACTCTAAAAAATGCTGGGTTAAAAACAACCCAAGTTGGGTGGAAAATGGACAAACCCAGCAATTGGGTTGTTTTAACCCAGCGGTAGGGTTAAATGTTTTCCCAACCTGCTGGGTAGTTTTGTTTAACTCAACTATTGTTTAAAAAACTGTATCTGTATTTTACTGTATTGCTTAATTAAAATTAACCCAAAGTATGTTGGAAATGAACATTTATTAATGTTCAATGAATAATTATTAAACAATAAACATTTATTAAATTGCTTATTAATAAATGTATAAACTATTAAACTGTTACATTTATATTAATAAAATATTAAAGCTTATTAATAAACATTCACCTTTTGTCTATTATTGTTGCCTCTAATTGCATCTGGTTTTTAATTTCCCAACTATTCTGGGTTCATTTTAAGCTAGCCATATAGCAATTTTTAAATAAAAGTTGGTTTAAATAAAACTACCCAGCAGGTTGGGCAAACATTTAACCCAACCGCTGGGTTAACACAACCCAATTGCTGGGTTTGTCCATTTTCAAACCAACTTGGGTTGTTTTTAACCCAGCATTTTTGTACAATGCTCAAAGTTCAATGCAAAGGGAGATATTTTCTTTTAAAGAATTCTCTGTTTAAGGACTACAGCAAACAGCTGGTATGGACTACAATAAGCTTCTTGGTGACATCACAAACCCCAACATTTTCATAAACTCTGCCCCCGATAACACGCTACAAAGGGGGCGAGGACATGTTGGGTAGCAGAGTGTTGTTACCATGCCGTCATTTTATGCCGTACTGCTTCACAAACCAGGGGCAATTCAATGCTGGATTTGCACAAAAGTTTTACATGACGGTACATGCTAGTCGATGAGTTGAATCAACCTCACAGCAACTACATAAATTTATCCACTAACCATTCAGAAATGTCCAGTTTCATTCTAAAAGTTGTAACTTCTTCCTGAGTGTATATCAGTGTCTGACTCCAGTTTGAACAATGTAAGGCTGAACACTGTTACTGACAATCGTCATTTTGGCTGCGAGAGATTCTCCAGTTTTGTTGTTGTTGAGCAAATGAAACGCAAGCTGTTAAAGCTCTGCCTTCTTTTGGAAAGGGGTCGGAAGCAGCAGCTCATTTACATTTAAAGGGACACACACATACACATAAAGAGTGTGTTTTTGCGCACACCCAAAGAGGGGGAAATTTGACAAGCTATAATAAATGATCTGTGTGGTATTTTGAGCTGAAACTTCACAGACACATTCTGGGGACACCAGAGACTTATATTACATCTTGTAAAAGGGATATTATAGGTCCCCTTTAAAAACAAATCTATATTTATGATACAATTAAAACAATAATAATCTTTTTTTTTAAATAATTGTGGTGTTAATGTAAGCAATTAATTGTTAATTTACATGGTAATTGAGTAGCAAATCCTGGAAGTTGATTTATTAAACATTATTTATAATTTAATTTTTTTATTTTAGTATATCATTTTTAACATTTCAGTACATAAAAAAAAGAATTTCATTATTAATCTAAGTTAAAGGTACCTTAGAATTGAAAATTGAATTTACCTCGGCATAGTTAAATAATTATAGTTCTGTACATGGAAATGACATACAGTGAGTCTCAAACACCATTGTTTCCTCCTTATGTAAATTTGATTTGTGAAAAAGACCTCTGAAGAACAGGTGAATCTCAACATAACACTGACTGTGACGCAACTGTTGGGATCATTAATATGTACACCCCCAACTTTTGCATATACCAGCTCATATTCAAGGCATTAGACAAGACAGTATTAACGTCTGGATGTGCACAGCTGAATCATCAGATTTTATGCAGGTAAGCAAGCAAGAACAATAGCGAAAAATGTCCGATGGAGCAATAATAACTGACATGATCCATGATATCATGATATTTTTAGTGATATTTGTAAATTGTCTTTCTAAATGTTTCGTTAGCATGTTGCTAATGTACTGTTAAATGTGGTTATCATTGTGGTTACCAGTTACCATTGTTTCTTACTGTATTCACGGAGACCAGAGCCATGTCGTTATTTTCATTATTAAACACTTGCAGTCTGTATAATTCGTAAACACAACTTCATTCTTTATAAATCTCTCCAACAGTGTGTAATGTTAGCTTTAGCCCCGTTAGCATAGGCTAGTAATAGCCGCAGCATAGGCTACTATCAAACTCATTCAGAATCAAATGTAAACATCCAAATAAATACCATACTTACATGATCTGATATGCTGCATGACGAACACTTTGTAAAGATCCATTTTGAGAGTTATATTAGCTGTGTGAACTTTGTTTATGCAATGCATTATAGAGCTGCGAGCTTGGGGGCGGGGAGCATGAGCATTTAAAGGGGACAGGCACTGAATCGGCGCGTTTTTAATGATGCCCCAAAATAAGCAGTTAAAAAATTGAATAATAAAATATATATGGGGTATTTTGAGCTGAAACTTCACAGACACATTCAGGGGACACCTTAGACTTATATTACATCTTGTTAAAAAGGGTTCTAGGGCACCTTTAATCGTTCATTTAAATTATGACTGAAATAGAAAATCCTGAGAGTTGATTTATGAAATGTTATCATTATTATTTTATTTGTTTGTATTGAGTGAACTGATTTTCAGTGAATAGTAAATTGGCCACATATAGGATGCGAAGGACAAAGAGGTTAAAACATGTGCTCTCAAGTTTGAAGCAACCATTCAGTGAGTATAAGTGCTTTTTGTCAGTCTCCCCTGGGAAGATCAGTATCTAGAGTTCTGGCCTATAAGTTGACCTTGGTCTGTACACTGAAACAATGTTCCCAGCTACTGTGTTGGCTCATCAAGTCACAAACCAAACTAGTTTAAGAGCTTTTGGGCTTTTCTATGATGAATATCTTGCTGGCTGTAGCTGAAAAGGTTGGCTGTATTAATGACAATTCCATATGTTTTGCATGATTTGGCATATGGCCCCATTTTTAAGATGGCAGAAAAAGGGCACCTCATTATTCCATGATGAATCATCAATGAAGAGCCCCTCCCCGCCCCATTGAAAGGTTATTTTTACTTGCATAAGAATGATGTGTCTGCATTTGCATTGAAACTCTAATGTGCAACCCTGCAATTCAGAGATACTGTTTCAAACAACAGTGCAATTCTTTCTGAGGATAAATCTGTGAATAATTTGTATTGTTTTGGTAATGACAACAGTATCCATTTACAGCAGACAAAGCGATATAAATGCACCAAAGACCAGAGACTTTCACAGGTCATCAAAAATTTCCCACAGACAGTCATCTTTTAGGGACAGAAAGCAGAAAATACTAGACAAAAGGCTGTTCTCTCTTAATCTGTATTCAAATGCATCATCATTGTATTTATTTATTTATTTATTGCTGGGGAATCTCACTTCTGCACACCAAGATTTAATGTATTCTTACCGTTGTATCGGTTGTGTGGATGCGCAGTAATCAAAAACAATTAGACATGCAGTTCAAATCTGCTTTAGACTTCTCAGTAGTTTTTGGTTACTGCCCCTTTTTGCATAGCAAGCAGACACATCCTGATTTTTTTTTTTTTTTTTTTTTTGTCATTAGTTACACCCAGTTACTGCTGAGCCACAGCTTAGAACTTTTAGAGAATGAATACAGAGCTACAATTTTATATAATAAGAATACAGATTATTGTTTTTCTACCATCACATTCTAATTTGATCTTGACAAATTGATAAAAGTTTATTTAATTAGTTTCTTTGATCTTTTGGTATTAGTCTGAAGGTTTATTGTCATGCCTAATTATACCTGTTAAAATCTATTGTAGGAGCTACTGTTACTTTCACTGTTCATATTATTGTTCTATCATAGTTTATCTTTAATTGAATAATAGCAGTGAATATTTAGAGCTGCTCCAGAAGGGCTCAACCAGTCAAGAGCAGTCAGCAAGTTTTTTTTTAAAGATTTTTTTATTTTATTTTTTATGTTAGATTAACATTGAAGACAAAGACAGCAGTAGGTTTATTAGGCAGCTGTCACTTTAAGAGATGCACATATGCAACACTGTTACACTGTTGCGTTTTATCTCAGCTGTTTACATCCACTTAAGACACAACATACTGATTCACAAGGATACTTGCCTATATGGGCATTTTGACATAATTTTGTGTGAATTTGTCTGTTCAAGCACAAGAAGAACCACTTGTTATGTTAGTGGTTTAGACAGTATTTCAAAAGATAGATATATTACTTTATATATATATATATATATATATATATATATATATATATATATATATATATATATATATATATATATATATATATATATATATATATAATGTGTGTGTGTGTGTGTGTGTGTGTGTGTATACAACAATACAATAGCAAGTTATTATTTAGATATTTAGATTGCAACAAACACAGAAGAGACAAGCAATATTTCTGGCATCTGTTGCCCAAATATCATTGCATGTCCTTTGCTTTGTATAATAATAATGTATACAGCTACGTTTGAACGAAGAAAGAGATAAAGCTTTTTACATGTGCTGGTGCTCATAATCACTGAACATCTACACAAACAATGATCAAATGCACACTGACAGATCTTATTCTGTCTGTTCTCCAAAATGTAATCAAATGTATATTTCTGCAGGGAAAAAAACTGGAAGGTGTAATACAATTTTCACCTTTTCTACGTGTAAAAACACTAATGGAAGCAGGTTGAGGAGGTGACGGGGAGCAAATCTAATAATGTCTCTGATTAAACCCACTGCCTATCACTCATTGCTGACTTGAAAGTTTTTTATTTTTGTTTTTGTTTAATAATTAACATTACATTTGCGAGTATGACTCACTCTCGGGTTGTGAATGAGCAGAACTTGTATGCGGCCACTTCAAAACTGTTCACGAGTCTCTATGGGTTTGATTTTGGTTGTCATTTGTTGAAATAAAAAAAATAAATAAAAATAGAGTGTGTCGGTGTCTGTCTGCTGAATGTAACCCTCCAATTCTCCTCCGTGGCCATATGGGAAAGTGGATATTTACAAAGACAACATTAAAACTCAAGTTACATTTACACCCTTCCAACAAAGAAATGGATCGACTTATGTCAGCTTGTTGAACACATTTTTTTTTTTGTATTATTTGGACATTTTCTACCATATGATGGCTGAAGCAGCAGTACATACCCAGCACGTGACACTGTTTTCATGGTAAATAGATCAACATTGTAAACGAAATTCTACAAAACTTAAGTGAAAACACCAAATGATCATCCAATGAGATAAAATAGCTTCTCTTTCCTGCAAACGATACCATGAAGAATGTGAATATTTAAAGGTGCAATATGTACGATGTTTGCAGTAAAATATCAAAAAACCACTAGGCCAGTGTTATTTTGTTCACTTGAATACAAATGTTTCCAACTATTTGTAAATTGTGAGAAAACTGCAATTTTAACCAAGGCTCCGGGACGTGTGAGGAGTCGACTGTCACTTGCGTCATACCCGCGTTACCCCCCCATAAATAATAAACTCTTTTCATAAATAGGAATTTTTGATAGATTTAAGTAAGATAAGTTTGTGATAGGATTCCTATCCTAAAAATCACTTCCTGCCCTCCAACAGGAAGCAACATTTCGCGCCACAGCAATGACGCCATGTGCAAACAACCTATTTGTCATTTTAGCTTTCAGAAGGCTGCTCGCCAGCATCCCCTTTGCAGCCGCTATGCGCCCTTGATGCGCAAGTCTGCGAGTTATGCAAATGACTTCTGCCTGGCTTTGTAGTCAGTGAGGCATTTTGTCACAAAAGTGCAGAAGACCATTAGGGTTTAGGGTGACATTTGGGACAGGGTCTTCCTAGACATCCTTCTCTGATATATCTATTCTTCTCTCTGTTTGCTCTTTTGTCGTGTTTCTTTGTCACAAACACTGTACTGTACACACTTCGTGGTATTGGTATCGGAGCATTTTAAAGGTGCCCTAGAACTTTTTTTTAAAAGATGTAATATAAGTCTAAGGTGTCCCCTGAATGTGTCTGTGAAGTTACAGCTCAAAATACCCCATAGATTTTTTTTTATTCATTTTTTTCATTTTGGGACATAATTAGAAATGAGCTGATTCAGCGTGTGTGGCCCTTTAAATCTGGTGCTCCACGCCCCAAGAGCTCACACTAGCCTTAAACAACATAAAAAAAGTTCAAACAGCTAATATAACCCTCAAAATGGATCTTTACAAAGTGTTCGTCATGCAGCATGTCTAATCGCGTAAGTACAGTGTTTATTTTGATGTTTACATTGATTCTGAATGAGTTTGAGGCTGTGCTCCGTGGCTAACGGCTAATGCTACACTGTTGGAGAGATTTATAAAGAATGAAGTTGTGTTTATGAATTAAACAGACTGCAAGTGTTTAAAAATGAAAATAGCGACGGCTCTTGTCTCCGTGAATACAGTAAGAAACGATGATAACTTTAACCACATTTAACAGTAAATTAGCAACATGCTAACGAAACATTTAGAAAGACAATTTACAAATATCACTAAAAATATCATGTTATCATGAATCATGTCAGTTATTATTGCTCCATCTGCCATTTTTCGCTATTGTTCTTGCTTGCTTACCTAGTCTGATGATTCAGCTGTGCACATCCAGACGTTCTGCCCTTGTCTAATGCCTTTCATAATGTTGGGAACATGGGCTGGCATATGCAAATATTGGGGGCGTACACCCCGACTGTTACGTAACAGTCAATGTTATGTTGAGATTCGCCTGTTCTTCGGAGGTCTTTTAAACAAATGAGATTTATATAAGAAGGAGGAAACAATGGAGTTTGAGACTCACTGTATGTCATTTCCATGTACAGAACTGCCGAGGTAAATTCAATTTTTGAATCTAGGGCACCTTTAGTATGAGTACGCAAGCGCAGTATCGGTACATCCCCAATAGCGATATATATTGTAATAAAGTATTGTGAATACATTTATTGTAATAAAATTATTCACATCATGAAAATAAGATTTTGGTCATAATTTATTATTATTTTTATTATTATTATTTCCCTGGTAGCTGGGTTATGCTTCAGGCAGACTTTAGAATGAGTCTGTGCCCCACTTTTGCTATTCTAATTGAAAAAGTTTACACATGCAACTGCAATAAGTATCTTGCCATCTACTATAACAGCTCTTTATCAGGACGTTTTGTCAGAATCATGTTTGAGAGCTGTTGAGTTTTGCAATGAGGACCAGCAGAACAAGCTACGATTGCACCTACACACCTCCAGCTCTCTCTCCTGATATCTCTCTCAAACACATGTCTAAAAAAATGTTCCCTCTGAGCCTTAACATAGACCATGTAAAATTTGGCTAGGAAAAAGTGTTAAAATACACCAACAGGAAGGCAGCATTCGAAAGGTAAAGTTGAGTTGCTCTGTCTCCGCAGCACAGTCAAGCCCTAAAGTGCTTGGACGAGTGTGTCAGAACTCTTGCAGGATTTAAATGTGAAATGCATAAGAAGCTAAGGAAGAATAATGTCATCTTGGCTCTCTGGCTCGCTGCAGTGCAGACAGACTCTGTCCTGAGAAAATGTTGTCGGTTCAGGTCAGAAATTACTGTCTGAGAGTACATTTCCATCAGAGCGTTTCATTGAGTCGTGAGTGTTTCCTCAGTCATGGCTCATTGTCTATCATTTGTCAGTCATCTGCTAGGTATTACATGCAATGTGAGCAAAGTTTAGCTTGCTTCTACAAGACTTTGATTGCTTTTATCATGACTTGTGTTTCACAGGAGTCGTAACCGAGCCCTTTGTATTGCAGTGCTGTACTAGGTGAGCAACCAAGCAAGTTTACTACATCTGAAAAGCCATACATATAGAGCTGGTTATGTGATCATCAAAACATCAAAATGTATTAGTTTACAAATAATGCGGTAGCACTTTATTTTACTGTCCTTGGGCAGAGCCAAGAGCCGTGGAAGTGGAGCAAGGGGATGTTAGTTTTGTAGGGTTACCACTGTGGTGAAGAGTAGAGCCTGTGGTTGGGTTGAGGATGAGCTGCAAAACATTTAAGACCACATATGTTGTTTGATTACATATATGCAAGTATGTAATGACAGTCTCTCTGACAGTTATAATAGCATGTGTTATTTGCTATGTAACATTTAACCAAGATCTGAATGTGATGTTTATGTAAATTAACTGTATGTAATTAACATTATGATGAGTTGGGCAAGGGATGCTGGTGACGGGATTGTTAGTGAGTGATCCGCTTCCATGGCTCTCAGCCCCGCCCCACTTGTCACAAAGATTTTAAGTTCTACCAACTTTAAAAAAAAATGAGTTAGTTTACTTAAATGTTTTGGGGTAATAAGTTTCCTCAAATGTTTTGAGTATTCTGAACTTATTGGCTTCTACAGTGTACTTGGATGTATATAATCAAACATTATACAGTAATTGTTGTCTTAAAAGTTAGTTCACCCAAAAATTAAAATTCTGTTATTAATTACTCACCCTCATGCATTCCACACCCGTAAGACCTTTGTCAGGTGATAAAATCTGATTGTTCATTGAGGCCTTCATTGCCAGCAAGATAATTAACACTTTCAATGCCCAGAAAGATACTAAAGAAGTATTTAAAAACAGTTCATGTGACTACGGTGGTTCAACCTTTATGTTATGTAGCGACGAGAATACTTTTTGTGTGCCAGAAAAACAAAATAACGACTTTATTCAACAATATCTAGTGATGGGTGATTTCAAAACACTGCTTCATGAAGCTTCGAAGCTTTACGAAACTTTTGTTTCGAATCAGTTGTTTGGTGCGTGTATCAAACTGCCAAAGTCATGTGATTTCAGTAAACGAGGCTTCGTTATGTCATAAGTGTTTCGAAATTTCAATGGTTCACCACTGGGGGGCGTGACTTTGGCAGTTTGATACACACTCCGAACCACTGATTCATAACAAAAGATTCGTAAAGCTTCAAAGCTTCATGAACCAGTGTTTTGAAATTGCCCATCACTAGATATTGTTGAACAAAGTCGTTATTTTGTTTTTTTGGTGCACAAAATGTATTCACGTTGCTTCATACCATTAAGGTTGAACCACTGTAGTCCCATGAACTGTTTTAAATACATCTTTAGTAGCTTTGTGGGCATTGAAAGTGTTAATTGTCTCACTGAGCCATCGGATTTCATCAAAAATATCTGAATTTGTGTTCCGAAGATGAATGAAGGTCTTACGGGTTTGGAACGACACGAGGGTGAGTAATTAATGACAGAATTTTCATTTTTGGGTGAACTAACCCTATAAAAGTTTTGCAGCCCATCCTTAACCTAACCACAAACTCTACTCTTCACCACAAAGTTAACCCTACAAAACTAACATAATAGAATCCCCTGCAAATCCCAGCATAACACAACATTAAACACTAACTTATGTCTCTATGTTAATCTTGTGCAAAAACACACAAAATAACACTTTTAATTCAACATTTTTTTTTCCTTATATAGTCTGATGAAAAGCATGCTGGGAATTAGAAAACAATAATAAATAAAGTTCAGCTTACAACAATCAAATTATTTGATTTCACGCCACATTTTTTTTCCACATTAAGTACAATGAACTTTCATTATTATTTGAATAAAACAAACTAATTTCATTTCATTAATTTCGCTCTTTGGTTTTACAGTGTGCACATTCTATGTACATATTATAGCAATTAATGTAAGTGGGTTGTACTAATGTAGTTACCTTATATTACCAGTACTTTCTTGGTTAAGTAAATACAAATAATACCAATAATGCTCTATGGTAAAAGTGTTTTGAGATCATAACATAGTATTGTGCAAAAAACTATGCAAAAATAAGTGTTTATTAATCAATAATTAGCCTGCATAATCATCATTTGTGTGAAAAGGAATAAAAGTTGCTTTACTACCACTGTTCATTTCAGATGGAAACCATATTGAAATGTATTGGCAAGTTTTCAGAGTTTTGCAAAAATGTTGCATGTTGTTGTTTGCTAGATGATGCAAGTGTTTCAGCACTTCCTCCTAATCATCTATAACTATACCTGGCTTTGACAAGGCCTACCTTGTGGTTCAAAAACACTAAGGTTGCTCCAATGGATGGGAGCTGCCAATGGGAGCTAAACACAACAGCCTTCCTCCATCCCTTCTGTCTGTGCCTGAAAACATGTCAGTCAAGCTTTTGTTGTTTTATTATGTGGAAGAAAAAACCCTAGAGTGTATCTCATTGTACACAGGGTGATTTCAATCCATGCTTTGGTCCTGGAGTCTGATTGATCTCCTACGGCTGAACAATCTTGTACTATCAAGAAGTATATCTGATCTGCAATATGCACCATTAGTAACCATTATGTAGCCCCGTTGCACTGCAGTCTTTGCAGCTTTAGTATTTACTGTTTCGCCTAAAGTTTAAGTGCAGGGTGGTTTATATGCAGTCTGTTTCCCTGGCCATGAAATACTTCAAGATAAAATACTACGAATTTGGGTGAACTGTAACCTGTTTATTTATTTCCACCCGAAACTTTAATTAAAAGATATCATCTCTCCCCTAAGCCCTTATAAAATGTACAGCCCTATGTCTATCTTGCATGTTAGCCACTGGAAGGCCATGCTGATGAGCGTAACTGGACAGGGGAGGACTGTTGTGTGACTGTTACAAGTTAAGGGCCGTGACTCACATCAGTCCCCCCCCACCCTCGGCTGTTTTTATCACCTTTGACCTTATCTTGTTCAAACCCGAGTTGAGTCGTTTCTTCATGGTGTGTTACTGACAGATTTTGTCTGCAGTGTTGAGGGATATTGTGCCAATTATTTTTCCAAAAAAAAAAAAAAAGAAAAGAGAATAGTAACATGTTAGCTATTGAATTTAATAGTTTTTTTTTGTCACATTATGTCTTTGCTTTCTCTTTTGATCAATTAAATGAATCCTTGCAGAATAAAACATTAAACATTAAATCTGAAATGTATTAATGTTAAATAACATCAACCTTTTGAACCTTTTGTAGGTCTCAGACAACATTGTTGATTTGCTTAGCCTATGGTTTTCGTCTGTTGTTCTCAATGCCATTTAAGCCAACTGAATGCACATATTACCTTTTAAATCAATCTTAACTAAATTGCCTCAATACACAAACACAATATGCCACGGTCACTGACTCTAAAGAGTCTCATTTCCGCAAAGTCATAATGGTGTCTGAGAGAGGAAGACCAAACAAGAGTATCATCATCATTCCTATTTGCATGAGATCCAGTTCAATAACTGGCCAAGTGCCACAGTCCGTCAAACAAGACAAGGTTATGGCAAGGACTTATGTTAAGAAACCTTGTATGAATTATGATCAAGGTAAACGATACTGAACTATTGTTGATTTATAGCTTTTTTAAAATTCACTGCTTGTGATGTGTATCAATCACTGTGTCCGACTAACTTGCTCTTGTTTTTGATCATTTAAAGTGAATGGAATGTATACATGTATATAGGCTAATCATTATTTCATGATATTAAGCCTAATTCACTCTGCACCGAAAGGCGCCGACAGACACGGGCAATCATCAGATTACAGTATGTCACTTCTCAGACATTCTACGACCAACAAGCGCCGATTGAGCATGTTCAATCAGCAACACACTCATGTCTTTATGGATCTTGCTTTGTGCGCTGGTGCGCAGTCATGTTGGATGTTGGAACAGGAAGGGGCCATCCTCAAACTGTTCCCACAAAGTTGGGAGCATGAAATTGTCCAAAATCTCTTGGTATGCTGAAGCATTAAGAGTTCCTTTCACTGGAACTAAGGGGCCAAGCCCAACCCCTGAAAAACAACCCCACACCATTTTTTTTCTTGCTCTGGTTGCTAAACCAAGGTGCTGAAAAATGGGTGGTCATTTTTGTGATCTTTTTTCTTCTTCTTTTAATCAGTGTTTCTATTGATATGTTGGCCTTGAGTGACAACATATGACATTGCATTTTGGCTAAATCGGCATTGTCAATAATATAATCATCCAATTGTAGCATTATGATCTATATTTCTCATGAAGATGGTGTTTTGGTTCAGCTTGTAAAGGATTACATTCAGTCTTCCAAATTGCTAGCAATATTGCTCTAAATGACCATAAACAGAGCCACTATGGGATAAATAGCAAGATGTTGTGGGAGATATGATTTGACTAACTTCAGTCGAAATGAAAACGCTCACAGATGCATCGATAACTCTTATTGAGCTATGTTTGCATTTTTTAAATGAATAGTGTAGATTTTATGAATGTTTGGATGCAATATTGTGCTGGTTGGGTCTCATATTGCCTCATATGAACATTAATTATTTATTCTTCTTCTGACATTTCAGCTGCCCTTTACTGAGCCACTATTTTGCCAGCCACAGTGTATCTCCCTCAATGCACATCAAATAAATGTATGTTGCATCATGATACCAAACTTATTTATAGACATCAATTTTAATATCATGTTTGGGATTATGGGAGTTTAAAATTTTGAGGTTCAAGGATTCAGGCGAATCCCTGGTTGAAAAATTTAATGCGATGCAGTGCAAAGCAATTGAATACAAACATCTCTTCCATACCCATGGTTTGATATTTTGGATTCTCACCATGTGGAATCTACATAAATAAGTGAATTAGTGTGTTATTGACAAGCTGAAAACATGATGCATCAGAGGCTTTGCAAAGATGATTAACTTTAGATGTTGCTGTAAAAACATGTCAATCTCTAGAGAGGTTTAGCACTGCTGCTATGCATGAGTTGATGTTTAAATACCTCACCACAGTGCTTCTACTCGCTGGCTGTTTTCCATTCACACAGTGTGAATGTCGAGTTAATGTCCCATGTGCTGACTGAGTTTATGTCATCAGATGTATTAGAATCACAGTAATGTAAATCAGAATGGATCTGAAACAACTTAGAGTGCATGTGAACTTGTAACCTTAATAATGCAAGATACATCTCATAGACAGTTAGCAAAGTGAGGTTCTGAGGAAGTCAACGCTCTTAGGTTATAGCTTTATAGCTTTTGCTTTACATGTTGGTTGTTTTCCCAGCAAGTGAGCTGAATTTAGTGAGGGGTTATCTACATTTCATTCAATCCATCAGACAATTTGTTAATTAAAACTGGCAACACAATTATTAAATATTTTACTTTGGAATACAGACCAATGGTTGTTCTCATTTTATAGAAAACACTATTGCAGAAGCGTGCTTCTAAAAAATTAATTTTATACTAAATATATGCACTGTAAAGAAATATTTTCCTGATTTAATCACAACATTTTTTTTCTTTTGTCAAATCAACTTAAGTAATTTATGTAGTTCAGATAACATAATATTTTGAGTTTCTGTTGATTAAACCAGTCGCCTTCATTGTATTAACTCAAATTTTTAATTTCAATGAACTCAACATTTTAAGGCAATGACTTACTTTTTTTTAAGTTAAACCAACAATTCTTTTTTTAAGTGTGGTAACACTTTGGTATAGGGAACATGTATTAACTATTAACTATGACTTTTCCCTCGATAAACTCCTTAGTTACTGCTTATTAATTGTTAGTAAATTAGTTGTTCAGTTTAGGTATCGGGTACAATTAAGGGATGTAGAATATGGTCATACAGAATAAGGCATTAATTACAAATAAACAGCCAATATTCTAGAAATATGCATGCTAATACCAAATATATATTTTACGAAATCATTTGGACTCTAAATTTGCTAGAATCAAAGCCATACGTCTATATAACCTGCACTTACTTTGCAGACCTTTTACATTCACAAACAGATATATTACACACTACATGAAAGGGAATATCTGAAAAAGAAAAATGGAGCGCTTTAAATCATATTGCTTTTCAGTAGCAAAGCTACAGTATTGATTTAAGTAATGAATAACACTGATAATTGCCAAAAACGTTTTCACTGATCATTTTTTTCAGCAATCAAGTTGTCTGTTGTATATCTTCTGTCAGCTGTTTAGAATCAGAGCCGACAATGCCTGATTCGCGAATGAATTGCCATTTTGAATCAATTATTTTTAATGAATCAGTCAAATGTTAGCAGTCTATATCACTTAATTTGTTTTGACTCATTATTTGCTAGTGCCAAGTCAACAACCATATTAGCAATTCTTTCCTTCTAAATAAGGATTTCTTTCTGACATATAAGTATGCAGGTTGCTTTGATGATTTATTTTCTGTTCAAAGTAGAATGCTACAATATTGGAGCATCACAGCTGGTGTTTTAGTCTCCCCAGGAGAACGGCAGCAGTATGCATTAGTCCCCTCTCATTCTTTGATTCTCCAGGGTGATGGGATGTTTTCAGATCTGTAGCAATTATTCAGTTTGGGGATGGCTTTCAGCTGACAGCGAGTCAGAGTAATGACCCACCCAAACCAGGGGATATTGTTATTGAGAATGTATTTGCACAATAAAGATGAACCAAAGTCCCGCTAGGTCAAGAAATCACTTCACCCTAAAACTTCTTTCTAAAACTTTTTGCAATTAATATGTGTAATTAAGTCCCAAGCGAACTTGTCTAAAACTTCAACTGAAATTGAAGCTGGAAATAATTGCATCTCAACAGAAAAAAAAAAAAAAAAAAAAAATGGTTAGCTGAATTTACTGACAAAGCTTTGCTATGACAGCTTAGTCTTCAAAGCCAACAGCTCACTTCTCTTCTGAAAACCAAATAGACACATAATACATTTCTTATCAAGAGACTTGTAAACTGATATATTTGACTTATTGTTAAAACAACATGTCCTCCATCCAATATGCCCATATAGGTCAGTTCCCTGAAATATGACCCATAGGAGTTTTTACTAAAGTTGTGCCTTTATCGACAACAGGACGCTTTCATTTTAATGCATTGTACCCTTTTATCTGCATCATATTTTGTGTTTCACGTAGCTCAGTTGGTATAGCATTGCGATATACAACAATGTGCAACCATGTGATCATGCGATCATGGGTTTGATCCCAGGGAATGCATGTGCTCATATATGCACTTAAAATCACCAAGGGTAGGTTTAGTCGTTAATAATAAAAAAAAAAACATTTTTGCTAAATGCAAATAGGACAAATGGCGGGTTAAGGGACCGTGTAAAAAGTCCACACATTGCATTTAAATGAACACGCATTTTGATTGGTAACGACGGTCATAGATAATTTCTTGATGACAGACGTAACATGACACTGTCCTTATTTTTACGCCAGCTAGAGGGCGCATGACTTTAAAACGTAAATATAGGTCGTAATAAGGTGCTTGAAAAAATGACCTATCGGGTTGTTTTTTTGGAGGAGGACAGTCTCTCAAATTTAATTGAATTTGAACCAATATAACATTTTATTGGACAAGAAATGTAATTAATTTAATTTCAAGTAATTTTAATTTAATTTCACTATTTAAATATTTGATATATTACTGTTTTTTATATTTATGATGTGAAAATCCTCTAAAAATACATTCGAAAAAAAAAAAACCTTCTAAAATTACATTATAATAAATATACTGTTCTTATTAAAATATTGTGAATTCTTTATTTTTCTTTATATTTATTCAGTGTCTGTTTTAGTGTGTTGTGAGTACTCTTAAAAATAAAGGTTCCAAAAGAGGTTTTGGTGACACTTTAGGGTCAAATTCTCACTATTAACTAGTTGCTTATTAGCATGCATATTACTTGGAAATTGGCTGTTTATTAGTACTTATAAAGCACACAAAGGATTAGTTCACTTTCGAATGAAAATTATGGTAACACTTTAGTATAGGGAACACATATAAACTATTAACTACGACTTTTCCCTAAGCAAACTCTTAATTTACTGCTTATTAACAGTTAGTAAGGCAGTTGTTAAGTTTAGGTATTGGGTACGATTAAGAAATGTAGAATAAGGTCAAGCAGAATAAGCCATTAAATGTGCCATAGAACGTTTTTTTTTTTTTTTTACAAGATATAATATAAGTTTAAGGTGTCCCCTGAATGTGTCTGTGAAGTTGCAGTTCATAATACCCCATACATTTTTTTTTATTAATTTTTTTTTATCTGCCTATTTTGAGGCATAATTAGAAATGTGCCGATTCATGCTGCGGCCACTTTAAATCGCACACTCTCCGCCCCCTCCCGAGCTCTCGACTCTATCACTCCATAAACAAAGTTCACACAGCTAATATAACCCTCAAAATGGATCTTTACAAAGTGTTCGTCATTCAGCATGTCTAATCGTGTAATTATGTTATTTATTTGGATGTTTACATTTGATTCTGAATGAGTTTGAGGCTATGCTCCGTGGCTAACGGCTAATGCTACACTGTTGGAGAGATTTATAAAGAATGAAGTTGTGTTTATGAATTATACAGACTGCAAGTGTTTAAAAATGAAAATAGCGACGGCTGTTGTCTCCGTGAATACAGTAATAAACGATGCTAAATTTAACCACATTTAACAGTACATTAGCAACATGCTAACAAAACATTTAGAAAGACAATTCACAAATATCACTAAAAATATCATGATATCATGAATCATGTCAGTTATTATTGCTCCATCTGCCATTTTTCATTATTGTTCTTGCTTGCTTACCTAGTCTGTTGATTCAGCTGTGCACATCCAGACGTTAATACTGGCTGCCCTTGTGTAATGCCTTGAACATGGGCTGGCATATGCAAATATTGGGGGCGTACACCCCGACTCGCCTGTTCTGCGGCGGTCTTTTAAATGTGCCCTAGAATTAAAATTTTTATTTATATTGGCATAGGTAAATAACAAGAGTTCAGTACATGACAGGAAACAATGGAGTTTGAGACTCACTGTATGTCATTTCCATGTACTGAACTCTTGTTATTCAACTATGCCGAGGTAAATTCAATTTTCAATTCGATGGCACCTTTAATATGTGCTTTATAAGTACTAATAAATAGCGAACATTCTAGTAATATGCATACTGATAAGCAACTAGTTAAAAGACTCTAAAATAAAGTGTTACCAAAATTACCCCAAGCTTTACTCATCCTCAAGCCATCCTAGATGTATATGACTTTCTTCTTTCTGATAAACAAAATCTATATATATATATATATATATATATATATATATATATATATATATATATATATATATATATATATATTAATAAATATCCTGACACATCCAAGCTTTATAATGGCAGTGAACGGGACCAACGAGTATGAGCTGAAGAAAGTGCATCCATCCACATCCATCCATCATAAACCTACTCCACACAGCTCCAGGGGGGTTAATAAAGGCCTCATGAAGTGAAGCGATGAATTTGTGTAAAAAAATATCCATATTTAAGTAAAGTAAAATAAAATAAAGTAAAATTAAGTAAAATATCTAGTTATGGCACGCACGGAGATGAGAATGGGGTATATGGACTTATCTAACCCTGGGGGATACGGTGAATAAGATACAGTCTCAAAAAGTCGGTGTGTTCCTTTAACAAATTAAATTTTATTGTAAAGTGTTACCAAAATTTTGATCATACCATATAAAATCATTGTTCACTAAAAATATTTCTCTCTTATTTTAAAGACGTTTTGTTGGAATAAATCCGGAAAAGGGGACCAAGGCTGCACGGGGAAAAGTTACATCCAAAAAAACTGGGAAAACGGTGCAAAAGAAAACCATAACTGTCAACACCAAAGTGTCAAACCTCTTAAAGAGACTTATGGACTTTGAGTGAGACTTCATTTAAAAAGTGTAGTTGACACACCCCACACCCATGCAGGTTGGTTTCTGAAAAATGTGCTGGCCTGGTGAGTTATACTTTGTTTATACCAAGTTATTTAGGTATTAAAAATGCTGATCCTTTGTTAAAGCCTGTTCGAGTGTTTATTTATTTATTTATTTTTTTAATAATTGGTTTGTTTCAGTGCAATTGTTTTTTTGGATTTGTATTTTATATACAGGTAGATTGTCTATATATTGTTTGTTTTTGTTTGTATGTTTGCTTTTTCATTAACCATTTTTGTATTTTGATATGTTGATGGGTGTTTATTTTTTATATGCACTGAATATTACTATTATACTTTTACATTTTTATCGGAATAAAAAAAAACAAACAAACTTTGCTTTATTCCTTTTTTTTACCCATAGACAAATATAAAATGCTGAGTTATTATAGCATTTCAAATTTGAATGATTTGGTTGTGACTAGTATGTCATTTAACAGCTATCAATGTAAAAGAATTTCCCTGTAAAAAAAACAGTAATCTACTGGCAGCTGTGGTTGCCAGCATGATACTGTAAAAATACAGAGCACTACCGTTTTTGAAATTAACAGCCAAATACCGTTTTTTTCAGCTACAGTAGACTACTGTAATTTAACTGTTAAATTACAGTTATCTACTGTAGCTGAAAAACGGTATTTGGCTGTTAATTTCAAAAACGGTAGTGCTCTGTATTTTTACAGTATCATGCTGGCAACCACAGCTGCCAGTAGATTACCGTTTTTTTACAGGGAAATTTTTTACAGTGCTATAGCTTCGGCCATCCATCTTACGTATTCAAGCTACGGAGAAAGTGTAATCTGGCATTGCGTCAGTTTAGCTTTTTCCATAAGTTGAATTGGGAAGGCGTAGGACGTAGCATAAGCTTTTTGAACTGCAAGAGTTTTACACTTTCTTTGTATGCTGAATACAGAAGGTGGTCTGGCAGAAGCTAGATATTTTACTTAATAACTTGTTAAATATGGATTTTTTAATTTTTATTTTATTTATTTTTTACACAAATGCATCACTTTGCTTCAGAAGGCCTTTATTAACCCGCCGGAGCTGTGTGGAGTACGTTTATGATGGATGGATGTGAAAATCGTTACATAAATGTAACAAATTATTATTATTATAGTAATACATTAACTTTGTGTACATATCAGATTAATGTAATCTTGGATGTGTTTTGGAGAGAATGATCTATAATAATCTGCTGCTGAAGCAAGACAAATCAGAGCTGGTGCCTACAGGAAGTTCTGTTTGGCTTAGTAATATGACAGAGGTTAAGACGTCAAATTTGCAGCAGATATCAGCAGAACCTCGCTTCAATAAAATAGCTCTGATGTGCCTGCACAGGCAGAGCCATGTCTCACCTTCCCAAACCATAAAACACTTCTCTCAATGTGGAAAGCAGAGGGAGTGCAAGCCTCATGAATGATGCCAGGTGAAAGACGAAGCTGGAGCCCTTCAGTAGATGAGTCACTTATGAAGAGAGAGAGATAAAAATAGTTAGCAGCAAACCCTTGCGGAAGAGAGATGCCAGTTCCTGTTGTTCACAAATCACCTTGAGAAATGAGAGGTTGGAAATTGCTTTTCAGATATTTGATGAACTGTGAAGGAAACTTTGTGGGTGAATGTTTGGACTGTAATGATTATATAATTCTGCAAAAAGGCAGCAACATTTTTCCTGACTTTATCCAATTAAATGTCTTATTAGCCATTCTCTCTGTCCATTACCTTGACCACTTTACACACTCATCATTAATTGCATGTGTGAAGTGTTTAAATATTCACTCATTAGCAAAAGATTTAAAGGGATAGTTCACCCCAAAATGAAAATTTGCTGTTAATTTACTCACCCTCAGGCCATCCAAGATGTAGATGACTTTTTTCTTCAGTAGAACAGTAAAGAATTTTTTTATCTGAAACTCACAGACGTCAAGTCAATGGTTGCCATTACTTTAAGATTTAAAAAAACCAAAACTTCTTAAAGGGTTAGTTCACCCAAAAAGTACTTTCTTGCCGTTCAACACCTGTAAGACCTTCGTTCATCTTTGGAACACAAATTAAGATATTTTTGATGAAATCCGAGGGTATCTGATCCACACATGGACAGCAACGTCATTGCACATTTTGATATCCAGAAAGGTAGTTGAAAACATGGTTAAAGTAGTCAGTGTGGCTTCAGTGGTTCAACCTTAATGTTATGAAGCGACGAGAATGCTTTTTGTGCGCAAAAACAAAACAAAAACAACAACTTTATTCAACAATTTGAACCATGTCATATGTAGTGAACTCTGTGCAGGCTTCCTCGTTTACATCCAAACGCCAACTCAGTATTGGCCGAAGCTGAACACGTGAGCAGCATGACACATGCATGTGATGCTGACACAGAATCCGGCTAATAAGGAGTTCTCTTTAAAGTCTTACTCTTTAACTGACAAATTCACACAAAGATTATGTCACCATGCCTGTTTTGGCAAGTATCCTAGCAAACATAGTAGGTTGTGTCTTAAGTTAACTTAAACACTTGAGAAAAAAAACGCATGTGTTCAGTACAAGCATGCCACACGAGTCTTGAAAAGTCCAAGTAGGGATCGCCCCCAGGTGGCTGGAAACAGTATAGGTCATAAACCCCACTCTCTCCATGAAATGTAATCAGACGCGAGACAAACTAAACAGTCAAATTAGCCTAAACTTTAAACATTTTTTTTCCAAAAATGGTTTCAGTTTTTTATCATGCTGGTATTAGTTCAAGTGCTTGTTCTTTAAAAAGGTTTGGTTTTAGTTGGTTATTTGATGCTATAAAAAAGGGGATGAGACATCATGATTGACAGTTGAGATTGACGGCTTCTCTGAGTAAAGTACACGCTGAGGTGCCAACAAACTTTTTTCTGGATCTTCGTGAGGTGACTGGAGCTTTAACTTTAATTTCTACATTTCCATAACTGTTTATTTTACACCGACATAATGAGTTGTTCAGAGTGTGGGCGGGACCTTGATATCACAGCTGCACTTCGTGCTTTCTAATGCACAGACTCTGACTCAAGATGAAAAGGCAGGAACACACCAAGCTGACGGTCGGCCGTCGGGCAGTTTTTGTTCGTCGGCCGAATAAGTTTTCTCAGTGTGTTCTGCTCCGTTGGCTGAAGTTGGTCCTCGTTGGTTTTTTTCAGCCAATTCAACATGTTGAATTGGTGTCGGAGCTGGTTGGTCTGTCGGGCCATCTTATCATTCTGATTAGCTGTTCAGCTACTGCCACTTGCTGGTACGGAAAGGCATTTCATCAGGCGCAGAACAGACGTGCTACTTGGTCATCGGCTATCAAACCTCGGTTTGGTGTGTCAGGCCAACTTTGGACCCAGACGCTGCCGACGTGAGCCAACCCCTCAGTCTGCTTTCATCACCGTCGGCTTGGTGTGTTCCTGCCTTAAAGGGACAGTTCACCTAAAAATGAAAATTTGAAATCTGCTTACCCCCAGCGCCTCCAAGATGTAGGTGACTTTGCTTCTTCAGTAGAACACAGATGATGATTTTTAACTCCAACCATTGCTGTCTGTCAGTCAAATAATGCGAGTGGATGGGAACTTCTACTATAAGAGTAAGTAAAACTTGTATATACAAGTCCAAATTAAACCCTGCAGCTCGTGACGACACATTGATGTCCTAAGACACCTTGTGCGAGAAACCGACCAGTATTTATATCATTTTTTAACTCTAATACACCACTATGTCCAACTGCATTCAGCATTCGCTTAGTGAGGTCTGAGCTCTGACAACAGCAGTGATGTCTCGTGCATATACTTCAATGAGTGCCAGACATCACTTCCGATGTCAGAGCGCGATCAGACCTCACTAAGCGAATGCTGAACGCAGTTGGACATAGTGGTGTTTTGGAGGTAAAAAATTATATAAATACTGTTTGGTTTATCGCACAAACTGATTGTTTCGTGTCTTAGGACATCAATGTGTCGGCAAGTCATTGGACTTGTCTATGCAAGTTTTATTTACTCTTATAGTAGAAGTTCCCATCCACTCGCATTATTTGACTGACAGATGGCAGCGGTTGGAGTTAAAAAAAATCATCATTTGTGTTCTACTGAAGAAACAAAGTCACCTACATCTTGGATGCGCTGGGGGTAAGCAGATAAACATCACATTTTCATTTTTGGGTGAACTATCCCTTTAACGGCTTCACTTACTACAGTGGAAGAGAGTGAAGGTGCGTCATCCATCTTTTACAGTCTATGGTTCAGTATCAGTGAATTTCAGTATCATATTATGTCTTAGAACCATAGAACATTTGAAAAGTAACTGACACTACTGCAAATTCAAATGGGTTATATAATCAGATGAAGCAAAAAAAAAAAAAAAAAAAAAATGCTTTTTTAGCAGCAAACACTTAAGATGGGTTTGGTGCACACAAGGGTAAAAAGTACCCCATGTGTACAATGAAATATACTGCTGTATCTTTAATGTTGTGGGCTTATTCTTCTGCTGGAGGTCCTGCACATCTTGTTCAGACACATGGCATCATGGATTCTATTAAATACCAACAGATAAAACATCAAAACCTGACTGTCCCTGAAGTCATATAATGGGCTATGGTTGGATCTTCCATCAAGACTATGATCCAAAACAAACATCAAAATGAGCACAAAAATGGGTCACTGAACACAAAACCAAGCTTCTGCCATGACCATCCCAGTCCCCTGACCTGAACCCTAAAGAAAATGAGTGGAGTAAACTGAAGAGAAGAAGCACCAACATGGAGCTGGGAATCTGAAGGATCGGTTGAGATTTTGCATGAAGGAATGGTCTCTGATCTCTTGTCAGGTTTTCTCCAAACTCATCAGGCATTATAGAAGAAGCTGTTATCTTGCCAAAAGGAGGTTGCAAAAAGTATTGAATAAAAGGGTATGATTAATTGTGAGCAGTGTGTATTAGAGAAAAAACATTTCTCTTATAATGAGATTTTCCCCCCATTTAAAATTATTATTCTCCAATGAAAGGTTGGATTTTTGTAGATATTTTAAATAAAAGATCAAAAGTATTGATGCAGATTTATTTTCACAGCCTTCTTTGGTCATATTTACCAAGGTTATGAATAATTTTTAGCACGACTGTATATAATGATAAATAATTAAAAAAACAATTATGTATGTATGTATGTATATATGTATACATACATTTTCATTTTTTAAATTATTTTTTCATGATGTCCAACGTCTTCACTGTCGATGACTCATGGCAACCTCCCTTTTTGTCTTTGATCTCAGGAGTTACTATTGTTTTTTTGTTTTCCAGTGGAGTCCCCTGTAGGATATATATATATATTTTGCATTATTGCAGGGACATGTGGCACTGAATCATACCAGGCTTAACATGCAGCCATCTTTCCATTCAGATTTCTTATTCCTAAAAAAGCGAGACCTGAGGCATGGGCACTGGATTTAATCTGCCTAATCCTCCCACTCAGCTTCCCTTCTGCAGTGCGTTTGTCTGTGCATACAAACGAGTATGTAGGCAAGGTGAAAGAGTAGTTTCTTCTTGCTTTGTATAAGAAAGCCTCCTCATCCTCCGAGACCTCACGAAATATGAGAAAACATTAAGAGGGTTCAAAATTATTTCATAGAGCATGCCTCGAATTGAGCTCTTGTATATGTCATCAGATGTGCCGCTTTGTAGCGTATTTTATAGACACTGCTCATGGTTTTCAATCTTTTTGGCAATTACAAGAGCAAATCACATTTTTAATAGAGCATGGGCATATAATTGAACTTGCATGCTTGGATAGGCGTAGAAGTCATTTGTTCCTAAAAAAGAAAACGAAAACAACTTGAATATATGTCAGAGCTCATTTCATTAGGGTGGAGGGGAGAGATGAGGAGTCAAGATTTCTTATTGCATCTGAAAGGATGTCCAAGTCTCTTGGGTTTCTCCAGAGCATGAACTCATTCAGTTATTGATCATCTTACATTCATCATCATATAGTCTTGAAACCAGTGCTTATATTTAACTTTTAGACATTAATGAACAATATCTTAAGACCCTTTCATAACAAACACCTCAATTTAGCACAGATTTTGTTGATAATATAATTAAATGTTATATAGTAATAATTTTAAATACAAACTTAATATAAAAAAAAATCATATTATGTTATATTATATTTTTGATGACATCAACATTTTTTAATATATGTTAATCAGTTCGGGTTGAGTTACAGTAAGTGCAGAAGTTGCATAGGGTAGATGTTTAAAACCAACCCCTTACCAGAAAGTTTAAGGAATACATTACAAGCACTGTAAAAGAAAACGCGAACCCAGATATTTTTCGGTCGCATGCTGCTTTCAGAATATAATTAAGTCCCGTGGTCGTCAACATCGAGATTAGACTCAGATAAGAGCGACACCTGCTCCGTTAGCAGAATGCTTATGAACACAGCACTGTCAGCATCTTATAAAAGCAAGAAACAATAAAACAAACACAGCGCAGATGCCTCTGATGGGGAGATGGGCCGCTCAGTATAAACCGTCTCCCCAAGGACAAAGTTTGGCAAGTAACATCTCCAGGAAAGATGATTGATGATAGAGTATAATTCCACACGTTGACTCTCACCTCAGAAGCAGACTTTTTCTTCAACTTACATAAAGCTGGCCCCACTCATTGTAAGCTTTTTAATTTCCTCTGTTTGGCAAGGGGTTATCTTGAAGGATGAGTGTGAAAGACATTTCAAGGGCACAATGATGCTGAAGGGATTCAGTCTTTAAAACAGTGTGGGATTGTCTCACCATGTAATGAATGACAAATTGCAGTATAAGTCTGGTTAATGCACTGTAAAAACACTGTCTGAATGTGTATGAATATTGTTTCGCTGTTGTTGTTTTTTTACATGAAGAAAAAAAAACAATTATGTTGGAGTGACACAGGTTTACTAATCCACCACGTTGATTGCTCATTATTAGCTAGAAGTTCAGTTTATTGTTAAGGGAGCTTTGAGGCCCAAAGGTGCTGAGTTACGGCTGAAACGTTCATCAATATCTCATCTGTGTCTCCCCAACATGAAAACAGTTTGAACGTTAAACATTGAAATTGCTTGCGTCTTGGCAGATTGTCATTGTAAAAGTTATTTAACCTTATAGGAACTAGGAAGAATAATAATGCTTTGCTAACAGTGGATCAGTTATTTTTATCAAAGTAGGCATATATTACCCTATTAAATCGGGTATCACGCAGAGACTGCTGCCTACAATTTTAAAAGCATCCATCCATCCATCCATCCATCCATCCATCCATCCATCCATCCATCCATCCATCCATCCATCCATCCATCCATCCATCCATCCATCCATCCATCCATCCATCCATCCATCCATCCATCCATCCATCCATCCACTTTGCAATAATACTTTTTTCTTTTTTTTTCTCTCATAAATCGTGACAGCAAGTTCCATTAAAGTAAGTTCACTTCAGAATTAACATTTCCTGATAATTTACTCACCCCCCATGTCATCCAACATGTTTATGTCTTTCTTTCTTCAGTCAAAAAGAAATTAAGGTTTTTGAGGAAAACATTCCAGGATTTTTCTCCATATAGTGGACTTCAATGGCTTCCAACCGGTTGAAGGTCCAAATTGCAGTTTCAGTGGAGCTTCAAAAGGTTCTACATGATCCCAGATGAGGAATAAGGGTCTTATCTAGCGAAAACAAATGCTTGTCTTGCACTAGCTCTGCAATGTGCCACGCATTATGTAATCATGTTGGAAAGGTCAGGTAGACGTTGACGTAGGCGGAAGTACCAAGCAGGTGTTCACAAAGCGAACATGCAAAGACTAAGTCAAACAGCTTTTACAAAAAAAAAAAAACAATGTTGGACAATTTTGAAATTGGAGGAGGAAATGAGATGGAGTTTTTCGCCCTACCGTAGTACTTCCGCCTATATACGTCACGCATGATCTTTCCAACGTGATTACGTAATATGTAGCGTATCACAGCGCTAGTGCAAGACGAGCATTTGTGGTTAAAAAGTATATATATATATATATATATATATCCCATCCTCGGCTGGGATCCTGTAGAGTCCTTTGAAGCTGCATTGAAACTGCAATTTGAACCTTCAACCCATTGGAAGCCGTTGAAGTCCACTATATGGAGAAAAATCCTGGAATGTTTTCCTCAAAAAACATAATTTTTTTTTTGACTGAAGAAAGAAAGACATGAACATCTTGGATGACATGGGGGGTGAGTAAATTATCAGGAAATTTTAATTCTGAAAGGAACTAATCCTTTAAAGCTGCACATACTGGACTTAAAAGTGGCCCTAGGTCTTGTTAATTTACATAGGATTTTATCTACTATTTTATTTATAATTCACAAAAACAAAAATAAACAAAAACAAACATTAAGTAACATTTTAGTTAGTGCTCTGGGAAACCCAGCCTTACATTTTCTCTCTCTCTCTCTCTCGCTCTCTTTTTTTTTTCTCTGGTTCACTTCTCCTTTCTCATGTGCAAATTGGACATGTTACAGTACATGCTGCATATTTAGTCTGTGATAAAAATGTTTCATGTGAAATGGAGCTGTCAGGAGAACACCGGTATTGATCGTACTGTTATGTAGGGTGTTTCCTTTCAGTCCGCTTTGATAGGTGTTGCTGTAGGTGACACACACGTTTCCCTTTACTATAGCCTGCTCATTCTGACTGCATGAACAATTGATTTTGAATGACAAACATCAAGGCCTTCACAACACATCCTAACATATTATTAATTGAGATGTGGATTATTTATATATAGGCTATTTGTTTCCAAATATATGTAGTACATAAGGGAAAAAAAAGGATTTGCTCCTGTGTAACAGTATTTCTGATGTTTGGATCCAGCATTACATTATTTTTTAAATTTGTGAAATGCATAACTCAAAACTAAGTCTACACAATACCAGAACACAACCTAATGAGGCAGTTCATGTAGTGTAATTACCCTGCTCACTCAGAATGGTCTGCCTCGTCAAATATAATTTGCTATTAGTAAAAAGAAATCAAATGGCATAATAAGTCAAATAAATCATTCATAGTTGGTCAGGATTTTTTTTTTTTCTTTGCACTTGCTTCATGCTTCAGAATCACAAACAAAACATCATTACAATGGATGATGATGATCAGTACAAATTTATGGATGCAAATACATTGCAGCTATATTTTGTTTAGCATTAGTTGTTTTAATTTTGCTGCAAGCTTGCGTTAAGTTGGTTAGCTCATTATCTCTATGTATTCCCAATAAAAGTAAAGGATTATTATTCAAATTACTCAGGACATTTTCATTGATTGAGCTTAACAAAGCTGAATAGTGACATTTATCAAGTTTAATGGTGGTTACATGTGTAAATCAAGTATACTGGGTGATCTAATCAGATTTTACAGTTAAAACAATTAGTTTAATAAAAGCACTGTTTATGTATTGTGGGTTCTAAAAGTCTAAACGTCGGAGACCACATTGAAATTTTGGACTTAGTTAAAATATTGAATATAATATTTTATTTTAAAAGGTAAAAATTACAAAATTAATGCCCGGTTTCACAGACAAGGCTTAAGCTAGTCCTAGAATAAAATGCATGTTTGAACTGTTTTAACTGAAAGCAACTTTCACTGACATATCTTAAAATATGTCATTGCCATTGTTTTGTCTCAAGATGCACACCAGTAATGATTTATTTATTTATTTATTTTTATTATTTTTTTAGGGGATGTTTATAAAAGCTACTTAAATGCCATAATTGAACTAAGGCTTAATCCTGTCTTAGTCTAAGCCCTGTCTGTGAAACCGGGCCATAAACACATAAATGCCTTTCAAAAGTTTAGGGTCTGTAAGATGTTTTTGAAAGAAGTCTCTTATGTTCACCAAGTCTGCATTTATTTAATCAAAAATACAGTAAACACAGTAATATTGTAAAATATTATTAATACAGATTTTTAAATGTAATTTATTCCTATGATGGCAAAGCTACATTTTCAGCATCATTACTCTAGTCTTCAGTGTCACATGATCCTTCAGAAATCATTCTAATATGCTGATTTGCTGCTCAAGAAACATTTCTTATTATTATCAATGTTGACAGATGTGCTTCTTAAAGGATTAGTCCACTTTCTAATACAATTTTCCTGATAATTTACTCACCCCCATTTCATCCAAGATGTTCATTTCTTTCTTTCATCAGCTGAAAAGAAATGAAGGTTTTTGATGAAAACATTCCAGGATTATTCTCCTTATAATGTACTTAAATGGCCTCCAAACGGTTGAAGGTCAAAATTACAGTGCAGCTTCAAAGGGCTTTAAACGATACCAGCGCCAGTTCTGTTTTTTTCCATAAGTAGAATAGGAAAGGTGTAAGACATACAGCGTAAGCTTTTTGAAGAATACGGAAATGCGGAAGCACATGCAAGGCGATCATTTGTGTTTATAAAGCATATACAGTTAGATTTTTTTTTCGAAAATGACAGATCGTTTCGCTAGATAAGACCCTTATTCTTCGTCTGGTATCGTTTAAAGCCGTTTGAAGCTGCATTAAAACTGTAATTTTGACCTTCAACAG
The DNA here is from genome assembly GCF_024489055.1 of Chanodichthys erythropterus. Lineage (NCBI taxonomy): Eukaryota > Metazoa > Chordata > Actinopteri > Cypriniformes > Xenocyprididae > Chanodichthys > Chanodichthys erythropterus. The sequence continues at coordinate 11,608,776 of NC_090238.1, read as the reverse complement.
TTTGGAGGCCATTGAAAGTCCATTATAAGGAGAATAATCCTGGAATGTTTTCATCAAAAACCTTAATTTCTTTTCGACTGAAGAAAGAAAGACATGATCATCTTGGATGACATGGGGGTAGTAAATTATCAGGAAAATTTTATTTGAAAGTGAACTTATCCTTTAAGGCAGGAACACACCAAGCCAACGCCAACGAACTAGTGGCGACAAAAGCGGACTGCAGCGTCTGGGTCCAAAGTTGGCCTGACACACCAAACCGATGCTCGACAGCCGATGGCCAAGTAGCACGTCCGTACTGCACCTACGTAAATTTAGTTGGCCGACGAACAAAAACTGCCCAATGGCAGATCGTCAGCTTGGTGTGTTCCTGCCTTTACCTATCCAGCAGAAAAATACAGGTGCTGGTCATATAATTAGAATATCGTGAAAAAGTTCATTTTTTTACTGTAAATAATTTAAAAAAATAAAACTTTCATTTATACTAGATTCCCTACATGTAAAGTAAAACATTTCAAAAGTTTTTTTTTTTTTTTTTTAATTTGTTGTGCAAAATTAGAGCGTACAGCTAATGAAAGTCCAAAATCCAGTATCTCAAAATATTAGAATATTTACATTTGAGTTTCATTAAATGACCATCCCTACAGTATAAATTCTGGGTATCTCTTGTTCTTTGAAACCACACTAATGGGGAAGACTGCTGACTTGGCAATGGTCCAGGAGACATATCATTGTACATATCATTGACACCCTCCACAAAGAGAGTAAGTCACAGATGGTCATTACAGAATGGGGTGGCTGTTTACAGAGTGATGTATCAAAGCATATTAAATGCGAAGTTGACTAGAAGGAAGAAATTGGGTAGGCAAAGGTGCACAAGCAACAGGGATGACCACAAGCTTGAGAGTACTGTCAAGTAAAGCCGATTCAGACACTTGGGAGAGCTTCACAGTGAGTCAAATGAAGCTGGAGTCAGCGCATCAAGAGTCACCACACTCAGACATCTTCAGGAAAAGGACTACCAAGCCACTTCTGAAACAGAAACAATGTCAGAAGCATCTTACCTGGGCTAAAGAGGAAAATAAATGGACAGTGAACAGTGGTCGAAAGTCCTCTTTTCAGATAAAAGTAAATTTTGCATTTCATGTTGAAATCATGGTCCCAGAGTCTGAAGGAAGACTGGAGAGGCACAGAATCCAAGCTGCTTGAAGTCTAGTGGGAAGTTTCTGAAGTTAGTAATGATTTGGGGGGCCGTGACATCTGCTGGTGTTGGTCCATTGTGTTTTATCAAGTACAAAGTCAATGCAGCCATCTTCCAGGAGATTTTGGAGCACTTTATGTTTCCATCTGCTGACAAGCTTTATGGAGATGCTGATTTCCTTTTCCAGCAGGACTTTAGCACCTGCCCACAGTGCAAAAACCACTTCCAAGTGGTTTGCTGACCATGATATTTGTGCTTTATTGGCCAGCCAACATGCTTGAGCCCTGAATCTATGGGATATTTTCAAGAGAAAGATGAGAAACAGTCCAACAATATACAGATGATCTGAAGGCTCAATAGTGCCTCAGCAGTTCCATGCCACACTTCACTGATGCTGTAATTTGTGCTAGGAGCAAGTCATTTGCTGTAATATGTGCTGCCGACCAAGTATTGAGTGTACAAATGAACATACTTTAAAGAACTTGAACTTTTCTGTTTTGAAAATCCATTTTTTGATTGATCTTAGGAAATATTCTAATATTTTGAGATGCTGGATTTTGGACTTTCATGAGCTGTACGCACTAATCAACAAATTTTAATAAAACAACTTTTGAAATGTTTTACTTTACATGTAGGGAATCTAGAATATATGCAAGTTTCATTTTTAAAAATAATTACTTTTAAATAACTTTTTCACAATATTCTAATAATATGACCAGCAACTGTAGTCATATTTGCGTCCGATTTTAATGTCACGCCACCTTTCAAAAGCCCTGCCGACATTTATTCTTGTTTTTGCAAGGGCCCGGACGCTTTCCCTTTTTTACTGAAGGATCTCCGCAGTCTTTTTTACCACAGTTGTCGATGATGATTGACGCTTTGAACTTTCTGGATTACAAGCCACCATCTCAAGTTTAAATACATTCCAGCTGCTGTGAGAAGAGGCTACAAATGATGCTCCACCAGCAGCATCCACACACGCGATATAGCCTACTAGCCAGGACTCCTTCTTTCTGTTTACAGACGTGACGTAATGACACAAAGACAAACGTCAGCAAACTCGTATTTCCAGTGAAATCCTACCAGTACCAGTCAGATTATAAAACATTATTTCAAGCTTACCATTGTGAATTGAGCTAAGGTAAGGAGATAGTTTTGAACACTGATTGGTTATGTACTTGCTCAATAATTGATTTTGGATCATTTTTAACCAAAAAAAGCTATGGACAGCAGCTTTAAACTTTTAAAGGTGCCCTAGAATCAAAAATTGAATTTACCTTGGCATAGTTGAATAACAAGAGTTCAGTACATGGAAATGACATACAGTGAGTCTCAAACACCATTGTTTCCTCCTTCTTGTGTAAATCTCATTTGTTTAAAAGACCTTTGAAGAACAGGCGAATCTCAACATAACACCGACTGTTACGTAACAGTCGGGATCATTAATATGTACGACCCCAATATTTGCATATGCCAGCTCATGTTCAAGGCATTACCCAAGGGCAGCCAGTATTAACGTCTGGATGTGCACAGCTGAATCATCAGACTAGGTAAGCAAGCAAGAACAATAGCAAAAAATGTCAGATGGAGCAATAATAACTGACATGATCCATGATTACATGATATTTTTAGTGATATTTGTAAATTGTCTTTAGAAATGTTTCGTTAGCATGTTGCTAATGTACTGTTAAATGTGGTTAAAGTTACCATAGTTTGTATTCACGGAGACAAGAGAGCCGTCGCTATTTTCATTTTTAAACACTTGCAGTCTGTATAATGCAAACACATCTTCATTCTTTATAAATCTCTCCAACAGTGTGTAATGTTAGCTTTAGCCACGGAGCACAGCCTCAAACTCATTCAGAATCAAATGTAAACATCCAAATAAATACTATACTCACATGAACCGACGCATACATGCAGCATGAATGACGAACATCCATTTGAGGGTTATATTAGCTGTGTGAACTTTGTAAATGCACTGTATTATAGTCGAGAGCTAAAGGGGCCCCAAAATAAATAAATGATGCCCCAAAATAGGCAGATAAAAAATTAATTAAAAAAAATATATGGGGTATTTTGAGCTGAAACTTCACAGACACATTCAGGGGACACCTTAGACTTATATTACATCTTGTAAAAACTGGTTCTATGGCACCTTAAATTCAAATTGTAATGCTTTTGTAAAACATTTCAACACATTTTTTTTAGTTTTGTACCCCAGAGATAGATCAAAAGCTCCTCTCCTCTGCCTCCTCTCTCATTCTGTCACGTACTCAATAGTTTCTCTTAATTGTACTGTGCGGAAATGGTACGGCCCCTCAGGCCTAAATAATGATTTTGAGAGCATGACAGAGTGCTGACAGTGCAGACACTGTAACCTCAGCTGGTGTTGGGAAAGAGGGACTGTCAGGGACAAGCAGCGGCAGACGGCCTGTCTGGAGCCTTTGGCAATTGCCCTCATTGATTGAGACAGATGCAAGGGTGTGCTGAGGGACGTTTTACAAATTGAAGCTGATACTCGGCTCATAGAAGCACAGAGAGTGTGCCAGATTCACACCACTGATATCAGCTGGGGGTGCCGCCGATGCTACAGATGGACTGAGCTGCGTTGCTTCTGACAAATTGTTTTTTTACAGGGTTTGTTTGGATGGATGGCTAGTTTGCTGCTTTGGAAATTGAACTTTCTTGCTTGCGTTTTTCTGTTTAAAAAAGCATAAAAAATGAAGTATTTCTGTAGAGATGCATTTCATAGTACACAGATGGAGAGATGCATTCTGGGAAAGGTCCTTGTGCGAGTGACGTACTCTTCTCCGCTCTGCATCAGCGCTGAGCAATTACATCTATATAAATATCATGCGACCTTGCACAGCCGTCCGTATCCCCGTATTACTGTAACTGAACGCTCGGCCCCGACCCAGCAAACCGACTGCAAACTCCATCAGGAATTCAGTTGTCCCGCTTCAGCAGCTGCACTCGATCCCCAGGAGTGACCCTGACATCACCCTTCATTTTTCAGCCACATTCAGCCACATACAGAGATATAAAAGCACTGACAGGCTCTGAAAGCAGAAGCCGTCACCCTCAAAGGGCCGGTATGTATCTTTTATAGGTCCCAGGCTTTAATAGAGACATTTGTCTTTTGAGCACGCTCTTTTTCTTTGGTGTGCATACTGTATATTAAAATGTGTCAGAGGATCAAACTGTTAAAACTTTTACCTTACAATGGCAAATCAATCATTTGTAAAGTCTTGGCTTTGGCTTTGAAACGTTAGCAGCTTTCTGTGCCCACGCAGCTGTCAAATTATTGACTGTACTTTTGTCGCCAGATGGTTGCATTACTGGAGAAAATAATTAGAGACTGTACTGGGGATTTTAACAAAAGAGGTTACAAAAAATTCAATTAATTTTGTACACTTTGTATGATGATGTGTCCAAAATTATATCTTGTTCCCTACTCATTTGTGAAAAAATAAATGTATTTTTTTATATGACATTTGAAATTTGGTTTATGGGGCACTTGAGAACAAATTCTTCAAACAAACAAACAAACAAACAAAAAAGTTATATATTATAAAAATTATCATTAGAATCAAGTCATTAGAATGGAAGAAAAACATTATAAAAAAAGGTTGGAGCCAGTAAGATTCTTAAAATGTTTTTGATTTAATTTTTTTTTGTTGACCCAAAATGCATTTATTTGTTCAACAATTCAGTAAAGCCATTAATATCGTGAAATAGTTTTACAATTTGAAATAAATGTTTTATATTTAACTGTTTAAAAATGAAATTTATCCTTTTGATGGCAAGGCTGAATTTTCAGCATCATTACTCCAGTCTTCAGTGTCACATGATCAGAAATCATCAGAATCTTCAGAAATCATTCTAATATGCTGATTTGCTGCTCAAGAAACTTTCCTCTGTTGAAAAGAGTTTTTGGCTGCTTAATATTATTTGCAACAGCTGTGATTAATTTTTTTAAAATCTTTTTTTAACCGTTGTATAAAAAACAAAACAAAAAAAAACAAACTCTTTTTTTAACCATTGTATAAATTGTTGTATAAACCGTTGTATATGAATAAATTGTGGTTTGACTATATAAATATATAGTCAAACCAAAATTGTTTCAGACAACTTGAACATTTCTTTCATTAATACAGTTTATTCACCATACAGGTGCATCTCAATAAAGTAGACTATCATGAAAAAGTTTTTTTTTTTTCTGTTATTTTATTCAAAAAGTAAAACTTGAATATATTCTATATTTATTAGACATAAAGTAAAACATTTCCAGACTTTTTTGTTTTCATTTTGATGATTACAGCTTGCTGCTCATCAAAATAAAAATATCAGTATCTCAAATCATTAGAAAATATTTAATTTCAAGTTCTATTAAATTATCATTCTCAGGGTATAAATACTGGGTTTAGGTCAGTAATCCCAACAGCAGTCATGGAGACGTCTGCTGACTTGACAGTTGTCCAGAAGACAAAGTAGGAAGGAAAAAGTGTGGTAGGAAAAGGTGTACAAGTGAAAAGAATGACCGCAGACTTGAGAAGATTGTCAGGCGAAGCCGATTTAAGAACTTAGGAGAGCTTCAAAAGGAGTGGCCTGAAGCTGGAGTCAGTGCATCAAGAGCCACCACACACAGACGTCCTCAGGAAATGGACTACAACTGTCACATTCCACTTCTGAACCAAAGACAACATCAGAAGCATCTTACCTGTGCTAAGGAGAAAAAGAACTGGACTGTTGCTCAGTGGTCCAAAGTCCTCTTTTCAGATGAAAGTAAATTTTGCATTTAATTTGGAAATCAAGGTCCCAGAGTCTGGAGGAAGAGTGGAGAGGCACAGAAACCATGTTGCTTGAAGTCCAGTGTGAAGTTTCCACAGTCAGTGATGATTTGGGCTGCCATGACATCTGCTGGTGTTGGTCCTCTGTGTTTTCTGAAGTCCACCGTCAATGCAGCATCTACCAGGAAATTTTAGAGCACTTCATGCTTCCTTCTGCTGACAAGCTTTATGGGGATGCTGATTTCATTCCTGCCCACACTGCCAAAGGTACCAAAAGCTGGTTCAATGACCATGGTGTTACTGTGCTTGATTGGCCAGCAAACTCGCCTGACCTGAACCCCATAGAGAATCTATGGGGTATTGTCAAGAGGAAGACACCAGATCCAATGATGCAGATGAGCTGAAGGCTGCTATCAAAGCAACCTGGGCTTCCATTACACCTGAGCAGTGCCACAGGCTGATTGCCCCCATGCCACGCCGAATTGAGGCAGTGATTAAAGCAAATGGAAGCCCAACCAAGTATTGAGTGCATAGAATTGAACATACTTATGAAGTATTCTAATTTTTTGAGATAGTGAATTGGTGGGTTTTTTTCAAATGTGAGCCAAAATCATCACAATTAAAAGAACCAAATACTTAAAGTACTTCATTCTGTGTGCATTGAATTTAATTAATACACGAGTTCCACAATTTGAGTTGAATCACTGAAATAAATGAACTTTTCCACAACATTCTAATTTGTGATGCACCTGTAGTTTAAAAAAAATGGTAACAAAAAAATTTGACAAGGTCTCAGATTTAGACTTTGTCAGAAAAAAAAAAAAAAAAAAAAAAACTTAATTATGTCAGATAACACTTAAGCAAAACATGGTCAGGTCAAAGTGTCTGAATAATTTTTGGTTCCAGATTTTTTATCAATTTTACTGGTAGTCCACTGTATGAAGAATTTGTGGGTATAATGTCACAGTTTACTTTATTTTGCTATCCTTACTTGCATAAACGTACAAAAAAAAAAAAAATGTAATAAAAAAAAAAAAAAAAAAAAGATGTATATAATGAATTTTGTTAACCAATAAGATCTATTTTATTTTGCCAGTATGAGAAGAACATAATTTTATCACAGATTCTCAGAAGTAGAGCATGTCAGGAGATAAGTTTTGTCATCTTTGGGATTTGACAGCGTTTTAACATTGTGGTGTTTTAACTACTACACATTTCTGTTTTGTGTGAAAGTGTTTTGTGAACAGGTAAACATCTGAGAAATTCTTTGTTTCCTAGTACAAACAGTTCTGCTGCAGTGATATCTGGACATAAGCCAGCATCTTTGTGTGCTTTATATGGAAATGAAAAAAGTTGTGGTTTATTTGAGAAACAGTAAAAACTCCTTGTTGCAAGATTTTCATCACCCTTTGCTGTTTGTGTCCCATGCACACCGCCCACACTTTGATGGCAAATATATGATATAACAACAGCACTCAGTTGATTGAAAATCATCTAGCTGCTCCATTTTGCATAAGATTAGCTGCTGAAACTCTATATCACTTCTTAGAAGAAAAGGTTTTATATACAGTTGATAATTGGCATCACTGCAAAAACTCCTTTTTGAAACCTTTATTTTTAAGAGTATTATATGAATCCCCTGACAGAACCCTTTAAAGGGATAATAGATAATAGATGACACTCTATTAACACCCAGGTTACTCTGACTCACCCTGAAAAAGCAGTGAGAAATCAAGATTAACAAAAATGCGACATGAAATACTATCCATGTTGTTTTTTTTCTCTGAGGTGAATGTATCTGTTGTGTTTGTCCCAACAAGAATTTATTGTGTTCACATCTGTCAACTGTCATCAGACAAACTGAGTTCTGGTGTGAAGATATGTAACTTGGTGAAGAAAGAAAGCACACAAATACATTTTTGGGGGATTTCTAGTAGTTATATTACATGATGGTTTTTATTAGACTTGATTTCTCAAAAAAAAAAAAAAAAAAATGTCTTGGTGATTGAAATGCAGCATTAAAGGGTTAGTTCACACAACCAAAATTTTGTCAATAATTACTCACACTCATGACACTCGGTCGCTTTAGCCCAGTGCTTCCCAAACTGTGGGCCGCGGCCCCCCGGTGGACCGTAGCGGTATTGCAGGGGGGCCGTGGATAGGCTAAATCAAGATATTAAAATAATTTAAAAAATTAAAATATTCTAATTGTTCTGAAATGTGATTTCTTCCCTCCTTATTACACAAACATAAAACATAAAAACATTATTTTTTCACATTATAGCGAGGTGAGATACATTACTTATTTTCAAACTGACGTCAGTTGCTTAGCAGGAATTCACAGTTGGTCAATTCAATAATGCCACGGTGGAGCAGAGGATGACAATAACCCAATAACAGACCTAACTGCACTTCAAGTAAATGTAAAACTAGTAAGTAGCTACAGCGAGGAGTACATGTATCCTGTATGAACCTGAAAAGTTAATTTGCAAAAACCGATAAACGCCATTTTAAAATAAATAAGGAGCTTTTGCTATGTTTTGGGGGGGGGGCCTTACCACTCTGAAGTTTGGGAAGCTCTGTGGTTTGAAAATGAAAGAATAGCATACTGTAGAACAACCACCATGGTTAGTTAATGATGACTTAATTTTAATTTCAGGGTGAACTATTCCTTTCAAAGGGTTCTATGAGGGGATTGATTCATATCTTAAAGGATTCGGAACACAATTAGGATATTTTTGATGAAAACCGATGGCTCAGTGAGGCCTCTGTTGCCAGCAATGTCACTGAACCTCTCAAGATCCAGAAAGGTACTACAGTGGCTTTGCTCTCCATAGAGGCCTCACTGAGCCATCGGATTTCATCAAAAATATCTTAATTTGTGTCTTAGGTCTTGTGTCACACAAGGGTATGTAATTAATGACAGAATTGCCATTTTTGGGTGAACTAACCCTTTAAAAATAATGGTTTCAAAAAGGATTTTTTGCAGTGATGCCACAGCAGATGCATTTTTGGTTCTCCAAAGAGCCTTGAAAAGTGAAAAGTTCTTAAAAGATCCATTTTTTTTCTAATAGTGCTTGGCTTTTATAAGCAGTAGTCAGGCTAGTTTCCAGGATTATACTCTAACTTTGCTAGAAAAATTTCCCGTGGCCTTGTCAATACTTTTAATTAAGTTTAAAAACGTCATGGCATGACCTGTTCTCATAATGGTATTATATTATTTCTTGTATCCTCCCTTAATATGTTTGTGTCTGCGCCAATGTAAATAGAGGTTTCCCTTTGCCTTTTCAAAAGTGAGTCTAAAGTTTGTTTTTAGCTGCATGCCCTTTCCATCTCTCAGCAGAAAAGGGCATCGTGCTTCAGAGAGCAGAATTGGGCCATGCCATAACAATGCTTTAATTTACAAGATTTGTGTACTTGCCATGCCTAGAGAGACAAGCTATGAATCTTCACCTCACCGTTTAGTATAGACACGGCTGGTGGCAGGAAGTTCGAATTCACATTCAGCTCAGAAGTGAGCGAAGATCCCTCTAGCGCCAATCGATGCGGTACAGGAATCTGATAAACATGCTGAAAACCCCCCGGTCTGGCAAGTTACATTAAATAATGAGAGGACTCATTATTTCCAGAGGGAAATTAGGGGGCTCTTTGATGGATGGCATATTTCAATATCTGAGTGAATTATTGTGCAGCTGGATCATAAAGCAGTCATTTGACTCCTTAGAGTGGTTGGAGGCACAGAATCAATCACCTGTTCCTTCACACAAAATTAAGAACCTCAGGTTCTCTCGCATTCTTTTAGAGGTGTCAGAGCAAATGAGAGCTGTAATGGCATTTACCTGGCTGAAATTCGCTATTCATAACAGACTAAAGGTATTTGTCTGGTAAAATGTTTTTGTCATGATTGCGGAGAAAAGATGTGACGTGTGAATTCAATGACACTGGAATGGCCTTTGCAAAATTTGAAAAGTTTAAATGCAGAACTGACTCTTTTACATCTGACGTTATATAAGACGGCTCTATCAAAAATGTATGAACAATATATTACAACATATGGGATCTCTATTCCAGTCTAATTATGTGGGATTTAATATAGATCCATGCCTTGAAGTATGAATAGCCTTTTCATTTGATCCCACCAATGAATTGAAAATATGGAGAAAAACATGCCTAGTGAGAGGACATACTAGCGAGAGAATGTGCCTCACACAGGAAGCAATTGTTTTTTACCAATGGATTTGTTAACCAGCTGTTTTAAGTGCTGCACACATTGAAATCTCCTTTTATTGTCATCATTTGTTTACATCTGTCAAAGTCCATTACTTAAACCTCTGGTGCTGTTCATGCTAGTCAAAAATGACAGATTTTTTATTTTATTTTTTTGAGTGGTGAACCATTGAAATTTTGAAACACTTATGATGTGACGAAGCCTTGTTTACTGAAACAACGTGACTTTGGCAGTTTGATACACGCTCCGAACCACTGATTCGAAACAAAAGATTCGTAAAGCTTTGAAGCTTCATGAAGCAGTGTTTTCTTAGATATTGTTGAATAAAGTCATTATTTATTTATTTATTTATTTTTTTTTTTGGTGCACAAAAAGTATTCTTGTCACTTCATAACATTAAGGTTGAACCAGTGTACTCACATGAACTGTTTTAACTATATCTTTAGTTGCTTTCTGGGTATCTGAAAGTGTTAATTATCTTGCTGGCAATAGAGGCCTCACTGAGCCATCAGATTTTATCAAAAAATATCTTAATTTGTGTTCTGAAGATGAATGAAGGTCTTACGGGTGTGGAACGACATGAGGGTGAGTAATTAATGACAGAATGTTAATTTTTGGGTGAAGTTTGATCTCTTTTTAAAGGCGACACTTGGCAGATTATTGCTGAAGTGAAAAAAGTTTAAAAAAGTGAACTTGAAAAAAGTTATAAAAGTTTACATTTATTGTTATGAAAAATGCACAAAAATACCATTTTCAATTTTTATATGAAATATATTTTCCAAAAAACGATTTACTCTAAAACTGAAAAAAAAAAAAAAAAAAAAAAAAATCAAAGCAATACATCTAAACAAGCTGTGTTCCAAATTTGAGGTTGATATCTCAAAAAATGAGCTTTCAGTAAGATTTTGTTAGGGCGCAGTACCAAACGTTTCCAATAGGTGAAATTCGATTTTTGACAACGAACAGTCTATTAGTAGTAGCGAACAATACAAGTCTACAAGTCTCTGACTATTTTTTTCAGGACCATGTCCATGATTATTTTAATTTTTTTTTTGTGTTCGTACAGCAAGTGCAAAAACCTTCACCAAGTTTTGTACCATTCTGAAGAAGTAAAAAATTATTAAAAAAAAAAAAAAAAAAAAAAAAAAAGTTAAATTGGTCAAAATGACCCAAACAAGGTTAAACTTTTAAAGTTAAAAACATATATATTTTTACGATATGGCTATAATATAGCTTCAGACTGGCATTTTTGTTGTATGTACAGTAATTACTGTTGTGGAACCTGTGATAGATTTTGTTTTTTTTAAGATTTTTATAGCATTTTATTAAATGAAAATCAGTTGTAACAATTTAAGTATCTTTACTGTCACTTTTGATCAATTTAATTGATTCTTGCTGAATTAAAGTATTAATTTATTTTAAAAAATCATTCTGACCTCAAACCTTTGAACAGTAGTGTATACATATATATTATTAATGGAAGCATGTTTCATTTCACATTGCTGGGCTTTCTGTTTTGTTCTTTTAATTTTGCATCCCATGGAAGGTGCCTGAAACCATGATACTAGCTCTCTATTTTATGCTCTCATGGCATCAATCCATCATGACAAATGAAGTCCACTTGTTGTCACACCAAACCTGTTTTTTTCTTCTTCAATGCTTCCACACTCAGTATAGTTGCAGTCCAGTAGAAATTTCTGTCTTGATGATTATTAATTATATGCGACCACCTCCACATCTGCTGCAGGGTAATGAAAAAGAAATAGCACTTTTGCCTTTGCCTTTCTAAAATGAGCCCTCAAAAGAGCAAGACTATGTAGCCATTGTTCGATCGCCTGTTGAAGGTACCTCTAAGCATCATTACATTTCAATTCTGCAAAGAGTGACATACAATTTGTAAGGGGTAGACTCCAGGGAAATTAACTCAGAAATGACAGTTCACAAGACCAAGAGTTCTGAAAGCAAAAGTCAATTTTGCAGCCTGCTAGTATAATTATATGCCACCATCTTTGATGGAGGAAGATATTTGCACTTCATTTCCTGAGAACAAATGTCCAGGGTGGAATATTCATTTGTTCTAATATCAGATTTTAAAAAATAATAACACCAAATAAGATAGTTTTCAGTCATCTTCCCATAATTACAAATGCAGCTTGTTTCTTGTTTTGCACAACCCATGTTTTGCATTTTAAGAGTCTGAATACATTTCATTTTGCTTTTATGTGATTGTGATATGCTTGAGGCTGGGATTTACTGTGTGATTTTATTATGCCGTACTTGTCGGATAGTGTTGGTTGTAGTAAGCATTCAGATAAATATATAACTCTTAAGGGAGGGAGGCCACATCTTGAAAGAAGCTGTGTCCCTCAAGTGTTGAATCTTTGCAGTGAATAGACGTTAATCTCTCATGGCCGAGTGCTCAAGCGTGTGGTGTAATTCAAAGGCTGCTGGCACACATTCGATTCTGTGAATCATATCTCGGCGCAATCGCGGAAGAACCACAAATTCACTATATAAACACTGAGCTACTCAAATGCAGGTATTTGTGTTGTGAGATTCAAAGAAATCAGGTTGAAGAAAAGGTGTGACCCAATGTATCACTCAAACGTATGTACTTTGACTTTTATTGACATCATAGATTCAGCCCATCGTGTTTCATTTCCTGTGCGATCTCTAGAGCACGTCTCTCATTCTTTTCTTTTATCGCTTATCCTCCCCGCCTTATTCACGTGGGGAACGTTGCTCTAGTTTTACCCACAGATCTCTCCTGATCCTGTTGCTTATTTTCCTACTGATGGGGTGGAGAAGTATGGTAAATGTTTAGATTTGATCACAATTAGCTTTGATGGAATATTCGGTTTTATTCAGACCTTTGGAAACATACACAACCGCTGAGAAAAATGATTTTGTGTTTGTATTCTGTACCTCTGTGCAAATCCAATGAAGTTCTTTGTTTTTTCACCCTCTTGGTAGAAACAGGCTCATCACTGTCACCCATAGATGACTCATCCTATCTGTTCTGTTCAGACTCTTGCCTGTTCTATACAGGGCAATCATTTCTCGCAAAATCAAACACAGCTGCACAAAGCCGAGATAAGACGAGCGGCCAAAAAGTGTCACACAGGCAAATGTTCCACATGAAACAAAGCCTTAACTGCCCTTTATCCTCTGCTGATGTGCTAGCCAAAGATTATTCTGAATGGTGTCTGGCAACAGTTGACTTGGATTAGAAATTATGATTTTTTTGAGCAATATTTTATCTATTTGTAATGGATCTTGTTTCAAGGGATAGTTTAGCCAAAAAATATTTTCTGAAATTCTGTCATCATTTACTCAACCTCATGTTGTTCCAAAACTGTATGACTTTCTTTCTTCTATGGAACGTAAAAGAAGGTATTCTGAAAAACAGCTTTTTGTGCATTCAGTGTAAGTCAATGGGATCCAATGTTGTTGTTTTGGATGCCATTGACTTTCATTGTATGGTTAAAAACAGGTGAAACGTTATTCTAAATTTCTAAATAGCCTCTCTTTTTTTGTTGTTCCACTAAAGCAAGAAAGCAATAAATACAAGCCATATATAGAGAGATGCACCGATGTATCGGCCAAAAATCGGTATCAGCCAATAAAAGCTATTAATGATAAAAACAGACAATGATCAGGGCCGATTATATCCTGTCAATCAAAGGGGTGCGGAAAATGTGTTCAGACAGCAACTCATACTGTGTGAAGAAAATCTCTCATCTCCTCCTATCCAACAATCACAAAGAGCTTTGTGCTTTGTTCTGAAAAGAAACAAAGTCTCAGTTATCAAATTCTGTCAATTTTATCATGAAATTCAAACAATAAATGACATATTGATGCTCATAAATGTGACGTGACAGATCGCTGCAGATTGCAGTTTAAGCGGTAGCGCGGGTCGTAAGTCTTTTCTTCCACATTAATACAAGTAGTATCTCTAAAAACATGCAAGAACATCAAAAGGTTGAAATAAAGCAATTAGCCCCAAGAAGCTGTGGGTTACAGTGAATTTATAATAGCTAAGGGGCGTTGTTAGGCACGGCGTGGAGCGGAGTGCCTAAAACTCCCTTAGCTGTTATAAATTCACTGTAAACCACGGCTTCACTGGGCTTATTGCTTTTATAAAATGGTTACAACACAATATAAACATTAAAGCCAAAAAATATGTATCAATGCAACTTTCATGAAGTAAAATCATTAAAAGCCTTCCTTCCGCTGGAAAAAAATAGTCCCTGACCATGAACAGCAACAGAAGTTACATTATTATGCCATTAGATGACGGCAAAGATTGTCTTTATGTGCGAGTCATTCAGTCGCAAAGACTTTTATATTGAAACTTGTGAACACGGAATAAGCTGAAAATGACAAATGCTTTGACTAGTGCTGTCAGTGTCAGCAGGGCATTGGAAAACCCATTAAATATTAAAAGGACAAGATTGCAGTAGACATTCAAGAGGATTTTTTTATTATGAACATGAGACTGACCTGAAGGAAAATGCTAAATCTGAATGCAGGTAATACACTTGGTCACTCGATCTCTCTCTCTCACAATACTCTTCTACATAATGCAGTAAGCTTCAATGAACAAAAGCAATTTGGAACAAACATCCGTTGCTAAGAGTGGATGCTAAAACAGATGCAGCAACATACACACTCGGTGGTGCAGCGATACTTATGCAATGCGGGAAGCTGTATGTTTTCGGGAATTTTACAACGGTTTCGAATGCGGATCAACCAATCAGAATCAAGGGCCGGAACTATGTTTTTTAAGATACAGTTCAATATACCAATTTGCCATGAATACAAGTGCTTATGAAAACTAACTTATGTGCAACTGAGTTTTATGCAAACATTTCAGTTTTTATTTGAGTGCAATTATTATAGCCTATATAAAAATAAATAGCCGTTGAATATAATACCTCTGTTGTTAATTGCGACGTCTAATATTACAGTGTACCAAATGAGAGGGTTCCCTGTTGATATCTAATATATATATATATATATATATATATATATATATATATATATATATATATATATATATACAGTACAGTCCAAAAGTTTGGAACCACTAAGATTTTTAATGTTTTTAAAAGAAGTTTTGTCTGCTCACCAAGGCTACATTTATTTAATTAAAAATACAGTAAAAAACAGTAATATTGTGAAATATTATTACAATTTAAAATAACTGTGTACTATTTAAATATATTTGACAAAGTAATTTATTCCTGTGATGCAAAGCTGAATTTTCAGCATCGTTACTCCAGTCTTCAGTGTCACATGATCCTTCAGAAATCATTTTAATATGAATGAATGAATGAATGAGGCATTTATATAGCGCATTCATATGTACTGTACTGTATATATATATATATATATATATATATATATATATATATATATATATATATATACAGTACAGTCCAAACGTTTGGAACCACTAAGATTTTTAATGTTTTTAAAAGAAGTTTCGTCTGCTCACCAAGGCTACATTTATATGCTGATTTGCTGCTCAATAAACATTTATGATTATTTTCAATGTTGAAAACAGTTTTTTTTTTTTTTTTTTTCCAGGATTCCTCGATGAATAGAAAGTTCAAAAGAACAGCATTTATCTGAAATACAAAGCTTCTGTAGCATTATACTCTACCGTTCAAAAGTTTGGGGTCAGTAAGAATTTTTATTTTAATTTTTTTGAAAATAAATTAAAGAAATGAATACTTTTATTCAGCAAGGATGCATTAAATCAATCAAAAGTGGCAGTAAAGACATTTATAATGTTACAAAAGATTAGATTTCAGATAAACACTGTTCTTTTGAACTATTTATTCATCAAAGAATCCTGAAAAAAAAATATTGTACACAAATATTTTGTACAATTGTACACATTAAATGTTTCTTGAGCAGCAGATCAGCATATTAGAATGATTTCTGAAGGATCATGTGACACTGAAGACTGAAGTAATGATGCTGAAAATTCAGCTTTGCCATCACAGGAATAAATTACTTTGTGAAATATATTCAAATAGAAAATAGTTATTTTAAATTGTAATATTTCACAATATTACTGTTTTTACTGTATTTTTAATTAAATAAATGTAGCCTTGGTGAGCAGACGAAACTTCTTTTAAAAACATTAAAAATCTTAGTGGTTCCAAACGTTTGGACTGTACTGTATATATATATATATATATATATATATATATAGATATATATATATAGATATATATATATATATATATATATATATATATATGTGTGTGTGTGTGTCTAAGTCAGTAATATTTCAACACATATGTTACTGTTCAAGAGTTTGTGTTTAGTATGATTAATTTTTTCAGTAGGCTAAATAATAATAATAATTTTAATAATAATAATTTTTTTTTTATTTAAAAGGATGCTGTATTTTTGTCAAAGGTGACAGTAAAGACAATATTGTTTTCAAAGATTTTGTTTTCAAATAAATTCTGTTATTTGTCTATTAATCAAAGAATCCTGAATAAAGTTGATCAGTTTCACAGAAATAATAAGCAGCACAACTGTTTTCCACACTAATAAAAAGAAGAAATGTTTGCTGAGCATGCACCAAATCTGCATATTAGAATGTTTTTGAAGGATCATGTGACACTAAAGACTGAAGTAATGAAGCTGAAAATTCAGCTTTGCCATCCCAGAAATATATTACATTATAAATATACATTAATAATCACAGTTTTCTCTCTTTATATTTTTTAACAAATAAATGCAAAATGTACTGACCCCAAACTCTTAAACAATAATGTTTTCATTCTTTAGACTGTGCAGCCATAGTTGACAGTTAAGTGGATGTCAATCGTAGTGCATTAGTTTGTATCCTGGTTTGCCAAAACCTTTGGGAGAGACAACAACAAACCTAACCTGGCTCCCACCCAGACAAACCCCAGAGGGGCCAGTCGGCTACAACACCACCAATTTACTGCTTAACGTTTCCTGACACAGGCAAGGAGTTTCTGCAGAAAACAAACTGCATTGCCTAAACGAGGTGTTTTGGAGTAATCCACTGCAAATGTATTTGCAAACTAACCACAGTGGAATTCATAATGGCACAACTGCCACTGCCGAGCCCAAGATACATGATAAACAAACAACTAGCTATAGCAAACATTGACTGTAATGTTAGATGTGCACACACACACAAAATGTGTGCACCCTTCTTCATCAAAAACAAGTATTTTTAAAAATAATTTTAGGGCTCAGATAAGCTATTGCCTACCTAACATCTATTTTTCATCCTGAATGAACGCTACAATCTGAAACAGGGAGTGTAAAATCTGTCCAACCCATCATCTGATTAGTCCCAACTGGAGCTCAAAATGAAAAATCCTTAGGGTTTATAGGCTTCAAGAAAATATCATTTATTTTGTGTAATGAATCCATCTGAAATTTTCTGTGAAATTTTACTCTTGAGTTTGCCGAGATGAGGAACTGGCACTACAGTAAAACACAACATTTTTTTAGCATTTGACAGGCTGCATATGCATTTTAAAATCATACAGCTGAGCTCAGATGTAGCTGCTATTCTGTTGCTGTAGGCCCTGTAAGCTGTAATCCGATTGGGAAGATTACACAAACACATTTCTCAACCTTTCATTTAAAGCAAAAGCACACAGCTGAGCACTGCATCCTCATCTAGAAAATACTGTAATATTTATTTCACTCGTAACATCGGATATTTTCTGTGAAAAATTCATGGAAGGTCGGCTTGGTATTGCAACAGTTGTCTTTGTTGCCCAGAGCCACATTGACAAACATGAGCTGTGTCTACCCTGTTTTGTACTGAATAATCTATCAATCTATCAATGTATCTATCAATGTATCTATCTATCTATCTATCTATCTATCTATCTATCTATCTATCTATCTATCTATCTATCTATCTATCTATCTATCTATCTATCTATCTATCTATCTATCTATCTATCTATCTATCTATCTATCTATCTATCTATCTATCTATCTATCTATCTATCTATCTACTGTATCTATCTATCTATCTCCACTTGGTTTGATATTTTATTTAATGAAGACACATTCCTACAGAATGTGAAGAATTTTAGGGGCCACCGTACAGTATGTTTTAAGCGTTACAAACTAATTATTTGATGTCTTATGTATTTTCTGCACTATAAGCACCACTGATTACAGACTGTTGTAACTGATTGTTACTATTTGCTTTGAGAATGGCCACCATGCAGAAGTTGTGAACTTGTCTGTGATCAACTAATCATGAGCTTTGATTGCACAGCAGAGACTATTATTTGCACTCTCTCTATTTCTCATCATATCAAGTTCAGTTTTTCCTCTAACCTTCCTTTCTCCCCCGCTTTACATTTTTAGTCACACTTCCTCAGAGTTTACTTCTTCCCAAGTAGTTTGGTGGACTGAGTTTCAATCAATTCCCATTATTTGATTAATTACCAGCCTTCTTAATTCAGTATTGTGGTTTAAAAAGGTGGGTTTAAAGCTATCCTTGAATCCACTTTAAGTGGATAACATGAGCTTCAGTACACTCAACAGCTCATGTTATTGGTGACTCTCCTAAGGAATTGCATTGTTGAATAAAAAAAAATATATATATATATAAAAAAAATAGACTAGACTAAATAGACTAAAATAGAATAGACTACAGAAAATCTTAAAAATGCTGTGTGTAAATTCTGCTTCATCAAATAGAATTACAGTCTGAAGCCAAACATTGACTTAACCAATCAGAAACATGTTTGAAAGTTTGTTTGCAGTTCTGTTTGGTTCCCCACTATTGGTACAGAAATTACCCACTGCACCAATTAAGTCATAGAATTGATCCAAGGGGTTTGACTGGTTAGCGTCATCCAGTTAGCCCCTCTTGATAGATGCCATAACTACATTTTTGGGTGCAAATGAAGAAAATATATTATTGTTGGTTTGTTAATTGTGCCCAGCTGATGTATCCTATGTAGCATCTGGACAAATCAGACACAAATATATGTTATGTTTAACATATAGGGCACTATTTTAACAATCTAAGTGCATGTGTCTAAAGTGCAAGGGTGTGTCCGAATCTACTTTTGCTAGTTTAGCGCGGGAAAAATGGTTGGTGCGCCCGGCACATTGTTTGAAAGGGTTGTCCCTATTCTCTTAATGAGTAATGGGTGTGTTCTGGGTGTAGCGCGCAATAAACCAACCAGAGTCTCGTCTCCCATTCCCTTTAAAAGCCACTTGCGCTATTTATTCGCTATTAACTAGGCAGAATTTGCAAGCGGAAAAACTGAACGCGTCTATAGTGAGGAAACGGATCTGCTCGTGTGCGAGGTTAAAGCGTGAACATACCATCTACAGGTAAAACCGGATTCCACAAAAGCATTTTCATCTTTATGCATACAAAAATAATCTTTTACATTTTAATCCTTTTATTTTTAATTTGGCATGTTTTTTGTTCTGCTGCGCTTCCCTGTGTGTGTAATAAGCAGAAAGTACGCATGTTGTGCACCCGCATACATGCGCATATTACTAACACGCTGTTTAAATAACAAAACAAATATGGCGCCGTTGACCATAAGACCAGGGGCCTTATTTTACTGATCTAAACACAAAGTGTAAAGCGCACGGCGCAGGTGCACTCAGCGCGTGTCCAAATCCACTTTTGCTATTTTAACGACGGAAAAACCAATCAGAGTGTCATCTCCCATTCCTTTTAAGAGCGAGATGCGCTCGCGCCTTGGCGGATTGCTATTTATATGGTGGAATTTGTTGGCGGAAAAGCTGAACGCTTTTCAAGCGAAGAAACCGATTTGCTCGTGCGCGAAGTTAAAGCGGGCTTGTAAATGCAGGCTTTCAAATAGCTCCACGCAATGAGTCAGTTAATATATATGTGTGTGTATTGGCACGATTGTTCAATTAAGTAGCCAATTTCGTTCATCATTATAAGTAGTAATAGGCTGAATTGAAAATAGGTAGCCTAATTCTAATACATGCAAAGACTATTCATCATTACATTCTTATATTTATGTAGCCTACACAATAATATTCTTTTACACTGTAATCCTTTTGTTTTTAATATTTGGCATGTTTGTGTGATGCGCATCCCTGTGTGTAATAAGCAAAGTCAACGTGCACTGTGGACGCGCCCAGAGGTGCAGTTTCTACCAACGCGCTCTAACAAAAAAATATTGCGCCATTGACTTTAGATTTTAGACCAGGTTTGAGTTGGTCTATGGCGCAGTCTATTTTCAGCTCCTTAAAATAGCAATGTGCCGGCAATGCGCCTGAACACACCTCTTTTTTAGACCAGCATGCCCATCGGCGCACTAATTGGCGCAAATGCATTTACTAATTTAAGGACATGGCGCTGAACGGGAAAACGCGAACGGCGCCGGACGCAAACACACTTGCGCTGCGCCTTGCGTCGCATTGCGCCGGGTGAATTTTAG